>NC_090648.1:404495189-404555189 GCF_040937935.1 Hyperolius riggenbachi | reverse complement strand
CTACCAGAAGTGACACGACCACTAATACCAATTGTCGCTTCCGCGTTCCACGCCGGACCCGCCGCACCACTAGACATGGGTGAGCCATTAAAAGAGAAGCTTTGTTTTTGAAAAAAAAAAACGCAGCTGCCACTGCTTCCTGACACTGCCCCAATGCCAGAAACCTCTCCCGTCGTCATCTTAACTTCTAAGCCCTGCAATCCCATCAGCGTGGTTGCAGAGGCTTGCCCAATGCCAAAATTCAAAATGTTTTGCATTTGCACACTAGAGGGATCCTGCACAGTACTATTGTTAAGTATCATCCCACTTTGCATTCCTTTGTTAAATGCTGCACAAGACAATTGAGTCAATTGACCACTATCATTAACCCTCTCTGGTATTGCTAAGAATCCATTATTTTGCACAGTCACAGGGGGAACACCAACAGGGGGAAAACAGACAGGAAGGGGAATTTGACACATTGATTGATTGATTGATTAACATTAGGGTTCAAATTATGCATGACATTAGGAAAAGAGGCAAGGTTTTGGGAAAAAGGGGTACTTTGCATGAGACCAGACATGTTATTACTTGCAAAATTTTGCACATTTGGCTGCATATACATTCCATGCTGATTACTTCTATTTATTTGTCCAAGAAACTGTAGTGCACCTTGTCCACCCTGCAAAAATTAACTGTTAACTGTCTGCTGTTGCATATGCTGCTGCTTTTGCATAACATGTGTAGCTATATGGATACAAATCCATATAGCTACACATTTTCACTGGTGAATTTTGTGGTGTTACACACATTCCTTAATTTACTGCTCTCCCCTCCATCTTCTCGACCTGAGAAACTGTTTTAGGGGATTCCAACACTCCCGAATTTTTTAAGAGGTCCTTGCTTATCTTTCCTGTACTAGATTTCGCCTCTTGATAACCACCACTCATCTGTTCAAACCGCTCTTTATATCTTAAATACTCTTAGAACATTCCACCAGACTGTTTTAAATCCTGTAACACTTTTGATTGTTCATCAATTTGCTTCTTTAAGTTTACCAAGTCAGGATTGGATTTCAGGAAATTTGGTTTCCATGACTTCCCATATTTATTTACCTTTTTCTTAAATTCATAGTTCAATGCATTATATTTCTCCTGGGCTTCCTTAACCATCTGGTGCTACAGGATCACACTGTACACTGTATTGCTCACAAAAGAGCCACCGCCACTAGCTGTATGAGTGTAACGATTGGTGTCAGCACGCAGAGAGAATCTGATTATTGGTGATCTGCAGTATCACCAAGAATACAGATATATACCTGATTATTGATGATCTGCAGAATCACCGATAATACAGATATATTGCTAACCTCTGGACACCTGAAGTGTGTAAGTGTTTGGTGTAACAGTAGAAATTGGACCACCGGGGTAGCAGGTGGTCCAATAAGTAGAGACAGACTCTACTGCAGTCAAGGACTCCAGGAGAAGGAGACCCTGACTGATATTGCAGCAGGGCCCCCTCTGAGGAGCAGGGGCCCCTGCAGGAAGGCTGAGCATCGAAGGGGTGGGTGAAAACCAGAGAGGTCGGGCAGGCTAGGTCGGCAACACACTGACAGATAAAGTACAAAGACAGGAAGCTGATTCGGTATCCAAGGCAAGCAGGGTTTGGCAACGGAATATCAGAAGTGCAAGGTACCGAATCAGAGATCAAAGGAGTGGTCAGGAAAGCAATGAGTCATAACAGATATCAAACAATGCCTAGTCTGGGTGTGAGGTCCGTGGTCTCTACACCCTGGAACTAGTCTGATGTATAACAGAATGATAACACAAGTTCCCTAGTCTGGGTGTGAGGTCCGTGGTCTCTACACCCTGGAACTAGTCTGATGTATAACAGAATGATAACACAAGTTCTCTAGTCTGGGTGTGAGGTCCGTGGCCTCTACACCCTGAAACTAGTCTGATGTATAACAGAATGATAACACAAGTTCCGTAGTCTGGGTGTGAGGTCAGTGGTCTCTACACCCTGGAACTAGTCTGATGTATAACAGAATGATAACACAAGTTCCCTAGTCTGGGTGTGAGGTCTGTGGTCTCTACACCCTGGGACTAGTCTAAGGAATAACACAGATGATACAAAGTATTCCTAGTCTGGGGTGTGAGGTCCGTGGTCTCTACACCCTGGAACTGGACTAATGAATAACACAGATAATACACAGTAAACTGGCTAAGTGTGGATTCCCAGGTCCACCTGGTTCGACCACACTGAAAGATCTGACTAAGGTCTGAGTGCTAACACATAGGCATTCGCAACGCCAGACAACCAGCAACTGAACAGCAAGAGATATATATAGTGAAGCGCTCTCCAGCGCCGCCCAGCTCCCATCAACCAATCAAGTGCTGAGCTGGGATCAGCTGACCGCCTCGATCAGCTGACCCTTCTCCTATTGGTATAAAGAGCCTGTCTTGCGGCATGCGCGCACGTAGCTCTCCATCTGTGTGCACTACTGGGTCCAGACAAACTAGACGCATGTTGCTGTGGGGAAACCGCCGCTCTGTGCGCGGACACCGCCGCCTCACTGTCAGAAGGCGCGGCGGCTTCTCCGCAATTCGTCACAATGAGCCTCCATTTTCCAAAGGAAATGAGGACAGGGATAGTCTTCTTCCAAAAACCCAGGCCCCCCAAAGTTTTCCAGCTCAAGCAAAGCAAAGTTCAATCAAATTAGGCAGGCACTAAGTTTGGTGAACTGGGATAATGTACTACAAGGGGAGGACACTGAAGGGAAATGGCAAGCTTTTAAACGTATTCTCAATCAATATTGTAGTATGTCTATCCCATATGGAAACAAAATGTCTAGGAATAAAAAAAGGCCTATATGGATGAATAGAAAGGTTAGAGATAAAAAAAAAAGAATGCCTATAAGTCCTAAAACAGGAGGGGACCGAGGCTGCACTCAGCAATTATAAGGAGTGCAATAAAAATTGTAAAAAATAAATTAGGCTGGCAAAGATCGAAGCTGAAAATCAAATCGCTAGGGATATCAAATCTAACCCAAAAAAGTTTTACAAGTACATCAACTCTAAAAAAAGAAAGGTTTACTGTATAGGACTCCTAAAGGATGAGGGTGGGAACTCAATGGTGGATAACCAAGGGAAGGCAGAGTTATTAAATGCTTTCTTTGCTTCTGTCTTCACAAAGGAAACAGCACTGTTGCAAATTACAGAGGCAGAAGAGTCTCAATCTTCTAACTGTAATATTAAATACTTAACGCAGAAAGAAGTAAAGGCAAGACTAAATAAATTCAAAATAGACAAGGCACCTGGCCCGGATGGCATGCATCCTCAGGTCCTAAGGGAATTAAGTTCAGTTATAGATAAACCCCTTTATCTTATCTTTTGTGACTCTCTTGCAACTGGCAGAGTCCCAGTGGATTGGCGTACAGCCCACGTTTTCCCATTATTTAAGAAGGGCAAAAAATCAGATCCAGGAAATTATAGACCCGTAAGCTTAACATCAGTTGTATGCAAACTATTTGAGGGGTTACTAAGAGATACTATACATGACTTCATAGTAGAAAATAATCTTATTTCTCAGCATCAACATGGGTTTACTAAAGACAGGTCCTGTTTGACTAACATGCTCAGCTTTTATGAGGTAGTGAATGCTAATATGGATATTGGGAATGCTGTAGATGTGATATACTTGGACTTTGCAAAGGCCTTCGACACTGTTCCCCACAAAAGTCTGGTGCAAAAGTTGAGGATGCAAGGACTGGGGAAGAGTCTGTGTGCATGGATAGGGAACTGGCTAATGGACAGAAAACAAAGAGTTGTGGTCAATGGATCATACTCGAAATGGGAGACTGTTAGCAGTGGGGTCCCACAGGGGTCTGTACTGGGTCCAGTACTCTTCAATGTATTTATTAATGACCTAGTGGATGCAGTAGTGAGCAATGTTGCTATTTTTGCAGATGATACAAAATTGTGCAGAATCATCAACTCTCAGGAAGATATTGTCATATTGCAACAGGATCTGGATAGGATGGCTATATGGGCACATAAATGGCAGATGAAATTCAATGTTGAAAAATGTAAAGTCATGCATTTTGGTCATACCAATGGTCTAGCACCATACAAAATAAATGGGATACAGTTGGGGACATCAAACTTGGAGAAGGACTTAGGAGTACTCATCGACAACAAGTTAAATAATCGTACTCAATGCCAAGCCGCCGCAGCTAAAGCTAACAATATTTTGGGATGCATTAAAAGGGAAATAAAAACTCGAGATGCGAGCATAATATTGCCCCTGTTTAACTCTCTAGTAAGGCCACATCTGGAATATGGAATTCAGTTCTGGGCACCACATTACAAAAAAGATATTGCAGTTTTAGAGCAGGTGCAGAGACGAGCAACAAAATTGATACGTGGGATGGAAGGTCTCGCTTACCAAGAAAGGTTAGATAAACTGGGTTTATTTAGTCTAGAGAAAAGACGCCTTAGAGGAGATTTAATTAACATGTATAAATACATCAGAGGGCAATATAATAGCTTGGCGGATGAGCTTTTTGTCCCTAGGCCTTCTCAAAGGACTAGAGGACATGATCTGCGCATGGAGGAAAAACGGTTTAGCCATTTATTTAGGAAAGGGTTCTTTACAGTAAGAGTGATTAAGATGTGGAATGCATTGCCACAGGAAGTAGTTATGGCAAACTCTATACCTGCATTTAAAAGGGGCTTAGATGCTTTCCTTGCGTTGAATGACATCCATGGCTACAATTACTAGGTAATGCCTAATGATGTTGATCCAGGGATTTTATCTGATTGCCATCTGGAGTCGGGAAGGAATTTTTCCCTTTAGGGGCTAATTGGACCATGCCTTGTAAGGGTTTTTTCGCCTTCCTCTGGATCAACAGGGATATGTGAGGGAGCAGGCTGGAGTTGTACTTTGTACTGGTTGAACTCGATGGACGTATGTCTTTTTTCAACCAAAATAACTAATAACTATGTAACGGCAAAGGTGGTAGCCAGGCCACGAACAGAGGAGGTGAATCAGTTATAAAGTCCTTGAAGACCGGCTACCTACAGCCTGAATAAAACGATGGACTATCTGAATGGAAGGGAGGGGAGAAGAAACTAGGAGGAGGAGATTTCCGGACCCCTGTTTGCTTTTCTTATTAATAATTAGCTCTTATTACCTGCTATCAACTATCATTGATAATAGCAAGTTGTCATTATGATTTAGGACCCTTAGAGTTAGTTGAGGTTTTGAGGTAGTTGAGGTTTTGTGTTACAGACACCCCCTTTGTGTTACAGACACCCCCTTTTCTCCTACAGTACCAACACTTAACATTTGTATATTTTTATACCTGATGACATTCAAGCATTCCACATGACAGAAACACGTAGAAATGACCTGATGAGGGCCCGGAGTTTTATTCCTTTCATGGCATAGTAAATCCTCAGGGGGATTGGTACAAAAGGGGCAAAACTAAAGCTGAACTCCGGTGCAGACTCTTCTTGGTCAAACTTCTTTAGTTTCCACCGGCTGACCGGATGGGTTAAAACTGTTGATATTTATTCTGTGTATCATAGCTCTGATTTTACTTATTTACCTAGGATATAGACGGCTCATGTGCTGTATTCAAAAGTGTACAGTATCTGCTCCTACCCACATTTATGTGCAGTACTTAGCCCTTAGGGCTCAAAGGCATCCCACTGTTAGCCAAGGGGAAGGACCTACGGGATTCTAATTAGAAATTCACCTACAGAGGGCAAGTGGGATGTCCAGTTATTGTCATAACTGGAAAGAGGGGAAATGTGGGGGGCCCTGGGACTCTTATTACTTATTTTTATACCTAATATACCTAACATACACTCCTTTGCTTGCTCACACACATAATCCTACAATAAGATAGACAGGACTACATACTCATTTAAACATGGTGTTAGCAGTTGCTTAGTTCTGTAATCCGCAAGGCATACCATAAGGCTTTGCAGTGCTTAGCAACTGTTCAGATGCCATGTTGTTCAGAAGCGTCCATATTAGTTATATAAGTTACAGATAATATAGGTTTTTATAAGAACATATATAAAGAACAATACTATGCGATCACTTTAAATCTTGATATTAAAGGTAGTTTTGCAAAAGCTCTTTCCTGTAACACAAACCACAAACCCATTCATCCTGTCAACAGTTCTGAGAATATGTCACACCTTTTAGACAGAAATAAGAATTTTAGGTACTTTCTGTCATGATATATAAGATGTCTGTATACCACATGTTCGTCTGCGCCTGTGCCAACCTTGTGGCTTGAGGCTTTATATATCACTCCCTTTTATATTAAAGGCATTCTGACTATTGATACATGAACGCTCTTGTCTGTGTATTATTCTATGTAGTCAGAATCACTTGGCATGCCATGCGCTGGCCAAATTATCTGACTAATCAGTTTTAAAGTTATTTTATAATTGTTTTAAGATAAGTTAAGCTTACAGGCGCCTGACGCTGCTGCTGGCCGCAGGCACCTGCTGCTGTGCTGCTGGCTGCTGGACAGGGACAGAGGGAGTGGAAGGCGGGGGGAAGGCTTCCTCCAGTCGCCGAACAAGGATCTCCTGCAACTCCTTTGCTCGCTGCTCACGGTCTCTGGCAGGCAGAAACTGATCCCACCTCCCCCTCAGCCGTGGGTCCAGGATCATGCTGATGCAGGCGTCCTCCCTCACTTGCATCCGCTTGACCCTGGGGTCTGTGCGCAGGCAGCGCAGCATGTGCGCTGCCATGGGGAACAGGGTGGACCGTCTAACAGAGACATCAGGGTCAGCGTCCTCCTCCTCCTCCTCTTGCCCCTGAGACTCTCCCTCCTCTCTCCACCCTCGCACCACTGCTGCTGCGCTCCGATGTTCCCCCCCAGCAGCAACGTCCAGCACCTCCAACTCCTCCTCCTCCTCCAGGGACTCAAATACCTGCAGAGCAGTGGACTGTGCAGGCGTCTGCTGTTCCAGCTGCTTCAGGGCCTCCTCTCCCAAATCCACCAAATCGCCAAGTGCCCTGTCCAGCAGACAAACAAAGGGCACCCACTGGCAGAGGGATGCCCGTTGTTCACTCACTAGGTTGGTTCCCTGCAGGAAGGGAGCCAACACCAAGCAGACCTGCTGCATCTGCCCCCATTGCACGTTGGTGAGGAGCTGGAGTGTGGTGCTGCTTCTGCTGCCGATGCCGGCGACAGTGGCATCATAGATGTACCGGTTGACAGCCCTCCTCTGCTCAACCAGCTGCTCCAACATCGCCAGGGTGGAGTTCCAGTGAGTTGGCACATCTATGATGAGGCGGTGTCGTGGCAGGCCCTCCTGCTGCTAGATGTCTGCCAGTTTTTCTGCGGCAGCTGCTGAGCGGCGGAAAGTGCGCACAATTTTCCCCGCCGCTTCTAACAGCTCCTCCATCCCCAGGTAGGTGCGCATGAACTTTTGCACCACCAGGTTCAGGACGTGGGCCAAGCAAGGGACGTGGAGCAAGTCTCCACTGCTGATGGCAGACAGCAGGTTGGCGGCATTGTCGGACACCACCAATCCCACAGTGAGGCCTCTGGGGGTCAGCCAAGTCCTCTCCTGCTCCTTGAGGTACCGGAGCACATTAGTTGCCATTAAGGAGTGTTTCCCCAGGCTTTTCATCTCCAGCAGCGCTTGGCAGTGGCGGGCCTTCACACTGCTGAAGAGACGGGATCGCTTGGCGGTGGGAGCTGCTGCTTCTCCCTTGACCCCGCGTGGTGGCACCACGTAGTGGGCGACTGGTGCTGCTGCGCCCAAGAATGGACCTGCTGTTCCTCGCTCGGGCTTTCCACCAGGCTGACCCAGTGGGCCGTAAAGAACAGATAGCGCTCTGTCCCAAACCGGCTGCTCCAGGAATCCATGGTTATGTGGATCCGCGCACTGACAGCGTGATCCAGTGCGCGGCCCACGTTCTCCATGGCAGAGCGGTGCAGTGCTGGGATCGCCCTGCGGGAGAAATAGTGGTGGCTGGGGACTTGCCACTCCGGGATCCCAACCTACAGCAGCGCTCTGATGTCACTCCCCTCCTGCACAAAGGATTATGGCAGGAGCTGGGAGCACATGGCCCGGGCAAGTAACCCGTTCAGCAACCGGATGCGCCTGTGGGCGGGAGGCAGCACCTTGGTCACACCGGGGAATGCTTCGCTGAGCAGGGTCTGGTGGCGTTTGCCTGCACGGGAGGATGAGGAGGCCACTGTGGAGGGAGCTGATGAGGCCACTGAGGACTGGCTGCCCAGGGGGGGTGGGGGGTGGGGGTGGGAGTGGGAGTGAGTTGCTGCTGTGCTCCTGCTGCTGCTGGATGAGCAGGAGGGGCTGCTGCTGCTGCTGGGTGGGCAGGAGGGTCGGCTGCTGCTGCTGCTGCTGAAATCTATGCAGTGGCTGTCTGGCTCTGACCACTGCCTGCACCACTTTGCATAAGCTTCTCCAACTCATTAAAGTCCTCAAAATGTCTGCTCTGTAAGTGGGTCTGCAGGCACGAGGTACTCAATTTGTGGATATCGCGACCTCTGCTGAGACTGAGATTGCAACTGTTGCAAATTGCACGGGTCGGGTCCACTGGGCACTTGGTGAAGTACCGCCAGACTGGGGACTTCAACCTGCTCTTTGAGCTTGAGGGCTGGGGTTTTTGGATGCCCTTGGAGGATTGTACCTTTTTGGTTGTAGTTAGAGGTTTGCTGCGGGTGGTGGTAGCGACTGAAGGAGCAGGCTGTGGCTCCTGCCTTCCACGCCCTGTGCTGGCCGCCTTGCTGCTGCCGCGCGTCTGCATCAGAGACGCCTCCTCCTCCGATGACGAGCTGCCTTCAACCAACTGTGCTGGTGGTACTGGTGGCACATAGGGAGGATCTATCAAGTCATCATCATCAACCCCAAACAAATCCTGTGAGCCTGACTCAACCAACTCCTCTACCCCAACATCCCCTGCATCACGCCCCTCTTCCTCAGCGCTAACAACAAACTTCTGCACCTCAAACTCCTCCTCCTCCTCCTTGGATGACCACATCATCTCCAACTCATACTTCTCCAAAACATCCCTGTACATGGTCATAGTCTCAGGGGAGAAGAGCGTGCTCATTGAGGGCAGGCTGGTCGATGGGGTCACCGTGACCATGGCCTCAAGCGCTGGTGGAGGCCTGCTGCGGACAGGAGTGCTGGTGGTGGTGGCACTAGTCTCACTGGTGCTGGAGGCCTGGCTGGAAAAGGTGGCTTCCTGCCCCGCCATCATTTCCACCGCAGCCTCCACCTGACTCTCCCCAATGGGCCATGGGCGACGACCCGTCTCAAAGATGGGCGCAACACGCTGCTGTTGCGCCTCTGCTCCTTCCTCCCTGTGGTCAGTGGCTGGCGGCGCACCAGTCCCAGACCTGCTGCTGCTGGCAGTGGCTCCTGCAATGGTGCTTCCTCTCCTGGTGGTGCCTCGCCCTCTACCTCTACCTCTGCCAGTCATTGTGCACTATACAAATACAGTAAAAAAAAAATAAGTAGAAGAGGGCGGGAAAGGGTGTAAACTTTAATAAAGTCTGTGTTGGTGGTGACTTGGTGGTGACTAGTAGTAGTAGTAGGCAGTAGTAGTACGCACGCAGGTAACTAAGAAACACCTAGCGTAATACGCTACAAGTAAGTCGTGTGGCAGACAGTCGGTGACAAATACAAACGGTCACACATGGTCAGACGCAATCAATCAATAGGCTCGGACAGGCGACAGACAGTCACAGGTCACTCACAACAGATGCTGGTGTGGTGGCCTGTATGTGTTGTAACTCTTATTTATTACACACACTACGGATGATAATAAAATCACACAGTAAAATTGAAAAAAAAATTAGTGAACGGGTACTAGTAGACTAGTAGTATAGTAGTAGACACTAGAAGTATGCACGCACGCACGCACGCAGGTAACTAAGAAACACCTAGCGTAATACGCTACAAGTAAGTCGTGTGGCAGACAGTCGGTGACAATTACAAACGGTCACACACGGTCAGACGCAATCAATCAATAGGCTCCGGCAGGCAACAGACAGTCACAGGTCACTCACAACGGATGCTGATGTGGTGGCCTGTGTGTGTTGTAACTCTTATTTATTACACACACTACGGATGATAATAAAATCACACAGTAAAATTGAAAAAAAATTAGTGAACGGGTACTAGTAGACTAGTAGTATAGTAGTAGACACTAGTAGTATGCACGCACGCAGGTAACTAAGAAACACCTAGCGTAATACGCTACAAGTAAGTCATGCGGCAGACAGTCAGTGACAATTACAAACGGTCACACACGGTCAGACGCAATCAACCAATAGGCTCGAGCAGGCGACAGACAGTCACAGGTCACTCACAACGGATGCTGGTGTGGTGGCCTGTATGTGTTGTAACTCTTATTTATTACACACACTATGGATGATAATAAAATCACACAGTAAAAGTGAAAAAAAAAATATAAGTGAACGGGTACTAGTAGACTAGTAGTATAGTAGTAGACACTAGAAGTATGCACGCACGCAGGTAACTAAGAAACACCTAGCGTAATACGCTACAAGTAAGTCGTGCGGCAGACAGTCGGTGACAATTACAAACGGTCACACACGGTCAGACGCAATCAATCAATAGGCTCGGGCAGGCGAAAGACAGTCACAGGTCACTCACAACGGATGCTGGTGTGGTGGCCTGTATGCAGGGTCGGACTGGGACCCTTGGGGCTCACCAAAGTAGTTTCAGTCTAGGGCCCACCCGGCCCAGTGTTTACGTCATGATGTGGTCAAACGAGACTTCGCATCATGGGTGTGCAGAAACTGTGTGATGCTAATAGTATACCGTAACCACAAAGCAGCAAACATAGCCATCTATGACCATTAAATAATAAATGCAGCAACAGTTACCCCAGACACCAGAAAACAACATGTCAGCACAAAATAAACGCAATGTCGGCAACATGTCAGCACAAAATAAACGCATTGAGAGCAACATGACAGCACAAAATAAACGCAATGCAGGCAACACGTCAGTACTAAATAAACGCATTGTGAGCAACATGTCAGTACAAAATAAACACATTGTGAGCAATATGTCAGCACAAAATAAACGCATTGTGAGCAATATGTCAGCACAAAATAAACGCATTGTGAGCAACATGACAGCACAAAATAAACGCAATGCGGGCAACATGTCAGTACAAGATAAACGCGTTATGAGCAACATGTCAGTACAAAATAAACGCATTGTGAGCAACATGTCAGTACAAAATAAACGCATTGTGAGCAACATGACAGCACAAAATAAACGCAATGCGGGCAACATGTCAGTACAAGATAAACGCGTTATGAGCAACATGTCAGTACAAAATAAACGCATTGTGAGCAACATGTCAGTACAAAATAAACGCATTGTGAGCAACATGACAGCACAAAATAAACGCAATGTGGGCAACATGTCAGTACAAAATAAACGCATTGTGGGCAACATGTCAGCACAAAATAAACGCATTGTGAGCAACATGTCAGTACAAAATAATGAGGCTGCATGCAGGGCAGCTGAGCCCCCCCTGGGCTGGCAGCCTCCTCCCCTCTCCAACCCCAGCCCCCCAACACACAAGAGAGCCCACCTGAGGCTGCGTGCAGGGCAGCTGAGCCCCCCTGGGCTGGCAGCCTCCTCCCCTCCCCAACCCCGTCCCCCCAACACACAAGAGAGCCCACCTGAGGCTGTGTGCAGGGCAGCTGAGCCCCCCTGGGCTGGCAGCCTCCTCCCCTCTCCAACCCCGTTCCCCCAACACACAAGAGAGCCCACCTGAGGCTGTGTGCAGGGCAGCTGAACCCCCCCTGGGCTGGCAGCCTCCTCCCCTCTCCAACACCATCCCCCGATTCCCCCCAACACACAAGAGAGCCCACCTGAGGCTGCATGCAGGGCAGCTGAGCCCCCCCTGGGCTGGCAGCCTCCTCCCCTCTCCAACACCGTCCCCCCAACACACAAGAGTGCCCACCTGAGGCTGCGTGCAGGGCAGTTGAGCCCCCTGGGCTGGCAGCCTCCTCCCCTCCCCAACCCCGTCCCCCCAACACACAAGAGAGCCCACCTGAGGCTGTGTGCAGGGCAGCTGAGCCCCCCTGGGCTGGCAGCCTCCTCCCCTCTCCAACCAGGTTCCCCCAACACACAAGAGAGCCCACCGGAGGCTGTGTGCAGGGCAGCTGAACCCCCCCCCTGGGCTGGCAGCCTCCTCCCCTCTCCAACACCATCCCCTGATTCCCCCCAACACACAAGAGAGCCCACCTGAGGCTGCATGGAGGGCAGCTGAGCCCCCTGGGCTGGCAGCCTCCTCCCCTGTCCAACACCATCCCCCCAACACACAAGAGAGCCCTCCTGAGGCTGTGTGCAGGGCAGCTGAGCCCCCCTGGGCTGGCAGCCTCCTCCCCTCTCCAACACCGTCCCCCCAACACGCAAGAGTGCCCACCTGAGGCTGCGTGCAGGGCAGCTGAGCCCCCTGGGCTGGCACTGGCAGCCTCCTCCCCTCCCCAACCCTGTCCCCCAACACACAAGAGAGCCCTCCTGAGGCTGTGTGCAGGGCAGCTGAGCCCCCCTGGGCTGGCAGCCTCCTCCCCTCTCCAACACCGTCCCCCCAACACACAAGAGTGCCCACCTGAGGCTGCGTGCAGGGCAGCTGAGCCCCCTGGGCTGGCACTGGCAGCCTCCTCCCCTCCCCAACCCCGACCCCCCAACACACAAGAGAGCCCTCCTGAGGCTGTGTGCAGGGCAGCTGAGCCCCCCTGGGCTGGCAGCCTCCTCCCCTCTCCAACTCCGTCCCCCCAACACACAAGAGTGCCCACCTGAGGCTGCGTGCAGGGCAGCTGAGCCCCCTGGGCTGGCAGCCTCCTCCCCTCCCCAACACCGTCCCCCCAACACACAAGAGAGCCCACCTGAGGCTGTGTGCAGGGCAGCTGAGCCCCCCTGGGCTGGCAGCCTCCTCCCCTCTCCAACCCCGTTCCCCCAACACACAAGAGAGCCCACCTGAGGCTGTGTGCAGGGCAGCTGAACCCCCCTGGGCTGGCAGCCTCCTCCCCTCTCCAACCCCGTTCCCCCAACACACAAGAGAGCCCACCTGAGGCTGTGTGCAGGGCAGCTGAACCCCCCCTGAGCTGGCAGCCTCCTCCCCTCTCCAACACCATCCCCCGATTCCCCCCAACACACAAGAGTGCCCACCTGAGGCTGCGTGCAGGGCAGCTGAGCCCCCCCTGGGCTGGTAGCGTGGCAGGTCCCAGCAGGCAGCGGCGGGTGTCACACAGTGTGCGGTGGGCGGCAGCCTCTCCCTCAGTCAGGCAGGCTGCAGGCTCAGAGTCCGGTCCTCCTCAGACAGGCGTTACCCAACTTCCCCTGCAAGCTGCGGCGTCCAGCCAGGGCTCTGTTTAGTGCCAGGCGGCGTGAAGTGATGATGCGGAAGGAGGCGGAGCTTGTGGTGACTGATGCTCTCTCCTCTTCTTATAGGCCTCCGAGCCGCACGTCACCACGTGGCACCTGGCTGAAATAACACTGGCGCGCGCAGGCCCGACCGCCCGGATAGGAGAGAGGGGGGCCCTCTGGTCATGTGACTGTGACGTCACAATACTTAAAGGGGGCCTACCGAATTTTCCGTCGGTAGTTCGGTGGGTCAGTCCGACGCTGCCTGTATGTGTTGTAACTCTTATTTATTACACACACTACGGATGATAATAAAATCACACAGTAAAATTGAAAAAAAAATCAGTGAACGGGTACTAGTAGACTAGTAGTATAGTAGTAGACACTAGAAGTATGCACGCACGCAGGTAACTAAGAAACACCTAGCGTAATACGCTACAAGTAAGTCGTGCGGCAGACAGTCGGTGACAATTACAAACGGTCACACACGGTCAGACGCAATCAATCAATAGGCTCCGGCAGGCAACAGACAGTCACAGGTCACTCACAACGGATGCTGGTGGTGGTCTGTATGTGTTGTAACTCTTATTTATTACACACACTACGGATGATAATAAAATCACACAGTAAAATTGAAAAAAAAATTAGTGAACGGGTACTAGTAGACTAGTAGTATAGTAGTATACACTAGTAGTATGCACGCACGCAGGTAACTAAGAAACACCTAGCGTAATACGCTACAAGTAAGTCGTGCGGCAGACAGTCGGTGACAATTAAAAACGGTCACACACAGTCAGACGCAATCAATCAATAGGCTCTGGCATTTGAGATGATAGACAGTCACAGGTCAGGTCACTCACAACGGATGCTGGTGGTGGCCTGTATGTGTTGTAACTCTTATTTATCACACACACTACGGATGATAATAAAATCACACAGTAAAAGTGAAAAAAAAATATAAGTGAACGGGTACTAGTAGACTACTAGTATAGTAGTAGACACTAGTAGTATGCATGCACGCAGGTAACTAAGAAACTCCTAGCGTACTACGCTACAAGTAAGTCGTGCGGCAGACAGTCGGTGACAATTACAAATGGTCACACACGGTCAGACGCAATCAATCAATAGGCTCGGGCAGGTGAGGTGACAGACAGTCACAGGTCAGGTCACTCACAATGGATGCTGGTGGTGACCTGTCACAGTCAGTAACTAACTAACACAGTACTGAAACTAATAAAGTAACAGACTACAGCAGTAATAATTAACTAAACTAGTACTACTAGTACACAACTAACTAGAATCCCTAACCTACCTAAGCTAGTAGAAGGCTAAGGCTATCTAGCCTAGCAGGTCTAGCCTGCTCACAGACTAACAATAGCCTAGCACAGTATACACTATACACTAGCTGACTAAAAACAATCAAAATACTAGCTAACTATATAAGACAACAATAAATGTGTTTAGGAGGTGTTTAGGAAGCAAAACGCTAGGTTTAGCAGTGAAAAGCACTTGCTCAGACACAGCACAGCACTGGAGAATCTCTCAGTACCAGCAGCAGTCACACAAGTGCGTGGCTCCGCAAAATGGCCGCCGCCTTATATACAGGAGGGGAGGGCCAGGCTTCCCTCCTCTGATTGGTTGCTAGGGTTGCCAGGTCCTCGGCAGGAGGACTTCTGATTGGCCCAATCAGGTCATCCCCAAATCCCGAAGCCAAAACCGAACCCACAGCTCCATCCGGCCGAATTCGAGCGCGCACATTCGGCAGGGTTCGTATTCGGGTTCGGCTCGGAATTGCAGCATTCGGGTTCGGGTTCGCATGCGGCAAACCTAAAAAACACCCGAATTTTTCGGGGGAACTTCGCATTCGGGGTCCTGCTGAGCAACCCTGTTGGCGGCTGAGCTGCACTTCAAATGGAGGAGGCAAGGAAGGCAATACATCTTCTGGCAACATAGTTCAAGATTTACTGGGATATAACCTGGACACAGTGCCAGTTTCTCAGACACTGAAAGAACACTGCTATAATGTATAATTAAACTCTTCAGCACTTCTACAGGTCACTGTCTCCTTCAGTTTGTATTAGACAGGCAGACCCTGATTCACCACTTTAACCACTTGAGGACCACAGTCTTTTCACCCCAAAAGGACCAGAGCTTTTTTCTCCATTCAGACCACTGCAGCTTTCATGGTTTATTGCTCGGTCATACAACCTACCACCTAAATGAATTTTACCTCCCTTTCTTGTCACTAATACAGCTTTCTTTTGGTGCTATTTGTTTGCTGCTGCGAGTTTTAGTTTTTATTATATTCATCAAAAAAGACATGCATTTTGTCAAAAAATTATTTTTTTTTTTTTTACTTTCTATGCTGACATTTTTCAAATAAAGTAAAATTTCTGTATACATTTTTGTCCAAATTTATTGTGCTACATGTCTTTGATAAAAAAAAATCCATTCAGTGTATATTTATTGGTTTGGGTAAAAGTTATTGGGCTTGATTCACAAAGCGGTGCTAACCTACTTAGCGCGTCTAAAGTCTTTAGACGTGCTAACCAGGGTGCTAAGTAGGTTAGCACCGGATTTCTCAATCAGATCGCGTGCAAAGTTTTGCGTGTAAAGTCTTACGCTCGCAAAATCCTATGCGCACGCAAAGTCCCATAGGCTTTAATGGGCACTTTGCGCAGAGCGCCCTGCGCTCTGTGCAGTGCGCGTGTAAAGTTTTACGCGCATAAAGTTTTGCGCGCATAAAGTTTTGCGCGTGAAAAGCTCGTTTAGACGTGCTAAGGGGGTTTTCACAGGCATGCTAACAGTTAGGACCGCTTTGTGAATCAAGCCCATAGTGTTTACAAACTATGGTGCCAAAAGTGAATTTTCCCATTTTGAAGCATCTCTGACATCTCAGGATAGTATAAATACCCCATTTTGGAAAGAAGACATCCCAAAGTATTCACTGAGATGCATGGTGAGTTCATAGAAGATTTTATTTTTTGTCACAAGTTAGCGGAAAATGACACTTTGTGACAAAAAAAAAAAGTTTCCATTTCTTCCAACTTACGACAAAAAAAAATGAAATCTGCCACGGACTCACTATCTCACTATGCTCCTCTCAGGGCCGGATTTTGACTTCCTAGTGCCCTAGGCCCGGTACCACCAACCGCCCCCCCCCCCCCACACACACACACGCACACACACACACACACACTCACTCAGGGTGCATACACACATCAGACCATAGTCTTTGGAAAATGAAAGATCACAGACCAATTTTACCCCCTTCCATGTAGTATGAGAGCCATACCTACACAGGCTATTCTATTGAGCTGAACTCCCCATCAGATAGAAATCTTTGCAAGATGCTGCACACAAAGTTGCTGTACACATTCAAAAGATCAGTATCTGCAAAAGATCTGTTCCTGCAAAAGATCCGTTCCTGCAAAATGCATTCATAGTCTATGATATCTGCAGATCCTCATACACACCTTGTTCAACAAACATTCATCTGCAGATCAGATCCACCAGGATGGATCTTCAGATCTGCAGATGATTGTCTGATCTGCAGATGAATGTCTGTTAAACAAGGTGTGTATGAGGATCTGCAGATATCATAAACTATGAATGCATTTTGCAGGAACGGATCTTTTGCAGGAACAGATCTTTTGCAGATATTGATCTTTTGAATGTGTACAACATCTTTGTGTTTAGCATCTTGCAAAGATTTCTATCTGATGGGGAGATCAGCTCAATAGAATAGACTGTGTAGGTATGGCTCTCATACTACATGGAAGGGGGTAAAATTGGTCTGTGATCTTTCATTTTTTAAAGACTATGGTCTAATGTGTGTATGCACCTTCACTCAATATCATTCTGTCCAACATCCTGACTAAAGGCTCATACACACATCAGACCATAGTCTTTGGCCACATACACACAACAGACCATAGTCTTTGGAAAATGAAAGATCACAGACCAATTTTACCCCCTTCCATGTAGTATGAGAGCCATACCTACACAGTCTATTCTATGGAGCTGAACTCCCCATCAGACAGAAATCTTTGCAAGATGATGCACACAAAGATGCTGTACACATTCAAAAAATCAGTATCTGCAAAAGATCTGTTCCTGCAAAAGATCCGTTCCTGCAAATTGCATTCATAGTCTATGATATCTGCAGATCATCATACACACCTTGTTTAACAGACTTTCATCTGCAGATCAGATCCACCAGGATGGATTTTCAGATCTGCAGATGATTGTCTGATCTGCAGATGAATGTCAGTTAAACAAGGTGTGTATGATGATCTGCAGATCTCATAGACTATGAATGCAATTTGCAGGAACGGATCTTTGGCAGGAACAGATCTTTTGCAGATACTGATCTTTTGTGTCTGTACAGCATCTGTGTGTGCAGCATCTTGCAAAGATTTTTTTCTGATAGGGATTTCAGCTCCATAGAATAGACTGTGTAGAGTATGGCTCTCATACTACATGAAGGGTGGTAAGATTGGTCTGTGATCTTTCATTTTCCAAAGACTATAGTCTGATGTGTGTATGAGCCTTAACAATCACTTGTTTGCAGGAGGAAATGCCTGTTATATGCTATGAATGTTTTCTCTCTGAAAAATGATGAATGATTGTTTTTCCTGTCAGAGCAGTGAGTCCCTAATGCCTGGTACGCACCAGATAGATGGGTTGAATCGATTTTCCAATCACTTATACAAAGTCGACTAGAAAAATGATCAGAAATCAGATTAGACCTGTCAGAAATAATCAATTCTAACACATATATCTGATGGCAAATTGCATGGTGTGTACCAGGCATGAAGTAGCAGAGCGGCGTTCATCTCCCTCTTTGCTCTTCTGTAATCACAGATCTGTTGCATTCATTTTATAGTATTTATTGTACTGACTCTTTCACAGTTGTTTTTTTTATTGTTTGCCAACACGGTACAAATATATATATTTTTTTAATTTTTAGTGTATGTTATTACTTTTGGTATAGAAAACAGAATGTAACAATACAAAAGTATACAACAGTGCATTTGCATTTATAATTATAGAGAACTTGTCTATCTCATACTACTGCAGACATTACTGCTGCCTTTAAAATGAGCCAGCAAGGGGTTAAGATTTAGCTTAGAAGGGGCTGACATAAATCTCTCTAAGGAAAAACAAACCCTTCTCTTTCTGTTTAAGATTTACAATCCAGGGGGAGAGAGAAGGAATGGCTCAAGTCATTAACAGAGTCTGACTGACCAGCAATACATTGTTTAGCCCAGTTGTAAAGTTGTAAAGTGGAAATAATTCTGTTACAATGGTTACCTTACTGGATCAGAAATTGCGTCTAAATTTTGATCCATGTTTCCCTCACCCCTGGCAATAAACTGAAGCTTGTATATTCAGGAGATAGCACTGTCTCATCGCACACCATGAAGTAAGGAAAATACACGGAGCTCTGGAATTCTGACTGTGTGTGCAGCAAAGCCGGGGCACTTCGGAGCAGGAGAAAAGATTTATTTTGACATGCAGCCTCTTATCTCTCTCAGGTCCTGCCGTCCTTTTATCTTTCTGATTTTTTTCCGCCCTAGGCCGTGGCCTTTGTGGCCTTTGCAGAAATCTGGCCCTGGCTCCTCTCTGAATACCTTGAAGTGTCTACTTTCCAAAATGGGGTCATTTGTGGGGTGTGTTTACTGTCCTGGCATTTTGAGGGGTGTCTAATTGTAAGCACCCCTGTAAAGCCTAAAGGTGCTCATTGGACTTTGGGCCCCTTAGCGCAGTTAGGCTGCAAAAAAGTGCTACACATGTGGTATTGCCGTACTCAGGAGAAGTAGTATAATGTGTTTTGGGGTGTATTTTTACACATACCCATGCTGGGTGGGAGAAATATCTCAGTAAATGGACAATTGTGTGTAAAAAAAAAATCAAAAAAATGTCATTTACAGAGATATTTCTCCCACCCAGCACGGGTATATGTAAAAATAAACCAAAAAACACATTATACTACTTCTTCTGAGCACGGCAGTACCACATGTGTGGCACTTTTTTGCAGCCTAACTGCGCTAAGGGGCCCAAAGTCCAATGAGCACCTTTAGGCTTTACAGGTCATTTTGAGACATTTGGGTTCAAGACTACTCCTCTCGGTTTAGGGCCCCTAAAATGCCAGGGCAGTATAGGAACCCCACAAATGATCCCATTTTAGAAAGAAGACACCAAAAGGTATTCAGTTAGTAGTATGGCGAGTTCATAGAAGATTTTATTTTTTGTCACAAGTTAGCGAAAAATGACACTTTGTGAAAAAACAATAAACATCAATTTCCTCTAACTTTTGACAAAAAATAAAATCTTCTATGTACTCGTCATACACCTAACAGAATACCTTGGGGTGTCTTTTTTTCTAAAAAGGGGTCACTTGTGGGGTTCCTATACTGCCCTGGCATTTTACGGGCCCAAAACCGTGAGTAGTCTGGAAACCAAATGTCTCAAAATGACTGTTCAGGGGTATAAGCATCTGCAAATTTTGATGACAGGTGGTCTATGAGGGAGCGGATTTTGTGGAACCGGTCATAAGCAGGGTGGCCTTTTAGATGACAGGTTGTATTGGGCCTGATCTGATGGATAGGCTAGGGGGGTGACAGGAGGTGATTGATGGGTGTCTCAGGGGGTGTTTAGAGGGGAAAATAGATGCAATCAATGCACTGGGGAGGTGATCGGAAGGGGGTCTGAGGGGGATCTGAGGGTTTGGCCGAGTGATTTGGAGCCCACACGGGGCAAATTAGGGCCTGATCTGATGGGTAGGTGTGCTAGGGGTTGACAGGTGGTGACAGGAGGTGATTGATGGGTGTCTCAAGGTGTGATTAGAGGGGGGAATAGATGCAAGCAATGCACTGGCGAGGTGATCAGGGCTGGGGTCTGAGGGCGTTCTGAGGGTGTGGGCGGGTGATTGGGTGCCCTAGGGGCAGATAGGGGTCTAATCTGATGGGTAGCAGTGACAGGTGGTGACAGGGGGTGATTGATGGGTGGCAGTGACAGGGGGTGATTGATGGGTGATTGATAGGTGATTGACAGGTGATCAGTGGGTTATTACAGGGAAGAACAGATGTAAATAATGCACTGGCAAATTGATAAGGGGGGGTCTGAGGGCAATCTGAGTGAGTGGGCGGGTTATTGGGTGCCCGCAAGGGGCAGATTAGGGTCTAATCTGATTGGGTAGCAGTGACAGGTGGTGACAGGGGTGATTGATGGGTAATTAGTGGGTGTTTAGAGGAGAGAACAGATGTAAACAATGCACTTGGGAGGTGATCTGATGGCGGGTCTTCAGGTGATCTGATGGTGTGAGTGGGTGATCAGACTGCCCGCAAGGGGCAGGTTAGGGGCTGATTGATGGATGGCAGTGACAGGGGGTGATTGATGGGTGGCAGTGACAGGGGGTGATTGAAGGGTGATTGATAGGTGATTGACAGGTGATTGACAGGTGATCAGTGGGTTATTACAGGGAAGAACAGATGTAAATAATGCACTGGCAAATTCATAAGGGGGGTCTGAGGGTAATCTGAGCATGTGGGCGGGTGATTGGGTGCCCGCAAGGGGCAGATTAGGGTCTAATCTGATGGGTAACAGTGACAGGTGGCGATAGGGGTGATTGATGGGTAATTAGTGGGTGTTTAGAGGAGAGAACAGATGTAAACAATGCACTTGGGAGGTGATCTGACATTGGGTCTGCTGGTGATCTGATGGTGTGGGTGGGTGATCAGATTGCCCGCAAGGGGCAGGTTAGGGGCTTATTGATGGGTGGCAGTGACAGGGGGTGATTGACAGGTGATTGACAGGTGATTGACAGGTGATTGACAGGTGATCATGGGGGATAGATGCATACAGTACACGGGGGGGGGGGTCAGGGGGGGGTCTGGGGAGAATCTGAGGGGTGGGGGGTGATCAGGAGTCCTCAGGGGGCAGTTTAGGGAATAAAAAAAATAGCGTTGACAGATGGGTGATTAGGGGGGTGATTGGGTGCAAACAGTGGTCTGGGGGGTGGGCAGGGGGGGGGTCTGAGAGGTGCTGTGGGCGATCAGGGGGCAGGGGGGGGCAGATCAGTGTGTTTGGGTGCAGACTAGGGTGGCTGCAGCCTGCCCTGGTGGTCCCTCGGACACTGGGACCACCAGGGCAGGAGGCAGCCTGTATAATACACTTTGTATGTTAACAACCCGCCGGCACTTCCGATTGGCCGGCGGGTTGACGACGCGGGTGGGCGGAGCTTATTGCCGGAGGATGTGCGCGCATAACAGTGCACGATCCTCGGCCAGCAGCCACTTGAGGACTCGCCGCCGATGGGTGTATTGCGGTCGTTAAGGCCCAGGCTTTGCCGCCGCCCATCGGCTGTAGGCGGTCCTCAAGTGGTTAATCAGAGAAGTATAATTCTTTAATCCTGTTATTACTGTCTCCCTATTTTGATAATCAACAATGAATTCTTTCTTTCTTTGTCTTTCTTACTATTGCTCTGAATGCTAACTGTGGCACATTGAAGTCGCAGTACTAATACTCATCTGACATTTCTTTTCTTGCTGATTTATATTTGGATCTGGCTTCTCTGCCTCTTTACAGTTTCCCAGCTGTTGCCTATATCATTTCCCTTCTTTACAGCATCCTCTCTGCACCTGGGTATCTGCTGGCCAATGCACCCGATTCCCTCTGCCATCCTGAGGTGCATCCATCTGAAAATGGCGCCTGTGAATAATGGCGCGCAGTGTTGCCGCTAATCCGTTTGCCGCTTATCGCTATTTAACGTTAAAGCCTTATTGTTATTTAGCGTTAAAAGCCTTATAGTTATTTAGCGTTAACACACAGAACCCTCTCTGTACCTATCCCTAACCCCTAAACCCCCCCCGTGGTGCCTAACCCTAACCACCCCCCTGGTGGTGCCTAACCCTAAGACCCCCCCTGGTGGTTCCTAACCCTAAGACCCCCTGGTGGTGTATATTGTACTGTAACTATACCTAACCCTACTCTCACACAGAACCCTCCCTGTACCTAACCCTAACCACCCCCTTGGTAGTGCCTAGCCCTAAGACCCCCCTGGTGGTGCCTAACCCTAAGACCCCCCCCCCCCAGTGGTGCCTAACCCTGACAGTGTTACATTAAATCCATTCACCATTTTGTAGTTAAATAACATCTGCAGTTTGGCTTATGTTGGGCGCTATTGATAAATAACGTTAGTGTGTGCCACTATTGATAAATAACGTTAGTGTGTGCCACTATTGATAAATAACGTTAGTGTGTGCCGTTTTTCTTCTTTTTTCCCTGCGCGCCATTATTATGCAGTACTAACGATAAATAGCAATAAGTGTATCTTTTTAATGCGGCGCCATTCTTATGCATAGGCACTGTGAGCCAGTATTCACTGATCCCCCTGAGGTAATCATCCCATCAGCGTGGTGTGCCTCCTCTTACCTCGCTCTCCGCCGCCTAACTGCGCACTTTCTTTGAGGAGAACTGGTTATAACCAGTTCTCCTATGCTCCTGTCGCTCGCTGTCCCCCTCGCGCTGTTGCTCCCGCTGTCTCCTGTGTTCCCTATAGAAACTTCCCGCTCTGTGTATCCTGGTTGCTATGCGACCGGCAAGAGTGCATGCAACTATATGCTCGCATGTACTCCCTTTCTATGCGCCTGTTAGGCTCCACGTGTCTGCCATATCCAGTACAACACATATGTCAGAAACAGAAACAATAACACTTTGTCCCCTGAAAGGGCTACACAACTTCCTCCACCTTCCTTCTGTGATATGTTTGTGACATGACTGTCTTAATGTATGGAAAATCCTTTAATGTATGGGATTACTGTTCACATATATATGTTAAATGTGCATTATATTCTATCTGCTACTGAATGGATTATTATAGTTCATCACAGCAACTAGAGAAGATGCTGTAATTTCTGCCCTTGTACAGAACAAGAACAATGAATTTCTGTGCAATACATTACATTTCTTACATTTGCTCACATTCCTTGTCCACAAAGCAACATGTTCTTCTTGCCCTTGGGCAGAAGAAAAACATGTTCTGTTCACGAGCGGGATTAGCAACATATGCTTTTTCTGCGCTTGTGCGCAGTGAGAGCATGTTCTGATCACGCGCTGAAGTGGTCTTTCTGCGCTTGCGCGGTTATGATGATTCTGAATTCACTTTGATTTCGGGATCTTTCCAGATGATCAACAGACGCTGTTCGGGTATGTTCCAGGTGTTTCCCCTTTGAGGTGGCTGAGGTCCCCCAATTCTCCCTGGGTGATGCTACAACAGCTGGTAACGTGTTGATGCATGCTTCTAATTACTCAAACTAACTATAATTCTGCAGGTTTAGATAATATTGTAACATGATTGTAGGACTAAATAAACTATTCCTTTGAGTTGAATATACATGTTTTGCAACAATTTTGTTTATTCCCGTCTTTGAATGGTGAGCCAAGTTAGAGGGTTTAAAAACCCTATTTGCTTAGGCAAAACATTAATTGGCATAGTCTTGGCAGGATCCTTCCTTTTGATTTGTTGAATTATATGCTCAGATTTGGTTGATATTTTGCCCAGTGGCTCCCCTGTACACCAGAAGTCATTGTACAAAGTATTGCAAACTGAGGGTTGGAATTGATATATCTCATTAAAGGAAATAGATATTGAGATTTTGCAAACGGTTTCAATATCTACTCAAACAGAGGTAGCATTTAAGCTACTTGGCATTTTGCCAAAAGTTTGAAAGTAAGATAATTTTTGAACCCAATATCAAGGGGTACTTGGACTTGGGGTGTAGTCATACTTTGATGATGGTCACCTCTTGTCCAACTCCCGCCCACATGCCAGAAAGCCAAAAATTCAACATGTTTAACCATTTAATGCAATGCTGACTTATAAAAACGTCCTGCTAGAGCCTCTTAATGGCTCCAGGACGTTTTTATAAGTCAGACAGTGCTGCCCCCGCGCATGCACGTGCATTCCCGTGCACATGCACATGAAAATAGTGAAAAAAAAAACAAAAAAGAAAAAATACACCTTTATTTCCAAATAATATATTGTCAGCATACTTTGTACTAGGGACATCATTAAAATCTTGTGATAACCAGGACAAATTGGCAGATAAAATGTGTGGGTTTTATGTATAGCAGCAGCGTTTATATTAAAACCATAGGGGATGAAATTGGAGAAATCGTGTACTTTTTTTCATTTTTTCCTTGTATTTCCCTTTAAAATGCATAGAAAATAAAGTAATTACTGAAAACAAATATCAACCCCAAAAAGCCCAATTGGTGGTGAAAAAACAAGATATACAGGATCTTCTCAAAAAATTAGCATATTGTGATAAAGTTCATTATTTTCTGTAATGTACTGATAAACATTAAACTTTCATATATTTTAGATTCAAATACACACAACTGAAGTAGTTCAAGCCTTTTATTGTTTTAATATTGATGATTTTGGCATACAGCTCATGAAAAGCCAAATTTCCTATCTCAAAAAATTAGCATATTTCACCTGACCAATAAAAGAAAAGTGTTTTTAAAACAAAAAAAGTCAACCTTCAAATAATTATGTTCAGTTATGCACTCAATACTTGGTCGGGAATCATTTTGCAGAAATGACTGCTTCAATGCGGCGTGGCATGGAGGCAATCAGCCTGTGGCACTGCTCAGGTGTTATGGAGGCCCAGGATGCTGCGATAGCGGCCTTAAGCTTATCCAGAGTGTTGGGTCTTGCGTCTCTCAACTTTCTCTTCACAATATCCCACAGATTCTTTATGGGGTTCAGGTCAGGAGAGTTGGCAGGCCAGTTGAGCACAGTAATACCATGGTCAGTAAACCATTTACCAGTGGTTTTGGCACTGTGAGCAGGTGCCAGGTCGTGCTGAAAAATGAAATCTTCATCTCCATAAATCTTTTCAGCAGATGGAAGCATGAACCCACTTTTGAACCATAAACAGCGGCAGAAGCGCCTGACCCGGGCTACAGAGAAGCAGCACTGGACTGTTGATCAGTGGTCCAAAGTACTTTTTTCGGATGAAAGCAACTTTTACATGTCATTCGGAAATCAAGGTGCCAGAGTCTGGAGGAAGACTGGGGAGAGGGAAATGTCAAAATGCCTGAAGTCCAGTGTCAAGTACACACAGTCAGTGATGGTCTGGGGTGCCATGTCAGCTGCTGGTGTTGGTCCACTGTGTTTTATCAAGGGCAGGGTCAATGCAGCTAGCTATCAGGAGATTTTTCAGCACTTCATGCTTCCATCTGCTGAAAAGCTTTATGGAGATGAAGATTTTATTTTTCAGCATGACCTGGCACCTGCTCACAGTGCCAAAACCACTGGTAAATGGTTTACTGACCATGGTATTACTGTGCTCAATTGGCCTGCCAACTCTCCTGACCTGAACCCCATAGAGAATCTGTGGGATATTGTGAAGAGAAAGTTGAGAGACGCAAGACCCAACACTCTGGATGAGCTTAAGGCCGCTATCGCAGCATCCTGGGCCTCCATAACACCTGATCAGTGCCACAGGCTGATTGCCTCCATGCCACGCCGCATTGAAGCAGTCATTTCTGCAAAAGGATTCCCGACCAAGTATTGAGTGCATAACTGAACATAATTATTTGAAGGTTGACTTTTTTTGTTTTAAAAACACTTTTCTTTTATTAGTCGGGTGAAATATGCTAATTTTTTGAGATAGGAAATTTGGCTTTTCATGAGCTGCATGCCAAAATCATCAATATTAAAACAATAAAAGGCTTGAACTACTTCAGTTGTGTGTATTTGAATCTAAAATATATAAAAGTCTAATGTTTATCAGTACATTACAGAAAATAATGAACTTTTTCACAATATGCTCATTTTTTGAGAAGTGTAGATCATTTCACTCTGAATAGCAGTGATTAAGTTATTGGCAAATGAAAAGGATTAACACAGAAAGGTGAAAATCGCTCTTGTCTGTTAGGGTAAAAATCGCCTTAGGGTGAAGTGGTTAAAAGGAAGGATAAAACGGAAAATGAGAGTGTAGTGGAGATTTCCGGCTGGTCCGGACTTCCCTACAGCATTCTAGTTCAAGAATTAGTGAATCATGTACCTGCAGAGTCATGGGAGAGTAAGTCGTGAGATGCTAAACCTCTAGATGTAGTGCATACTCTAGAGGGTGTGTGTCCCTGTTAAGTCAGGTGATGCAACTGGCTTAGGGCAGAGCCCCTTAATGTTGTTAATGTACTTAAGGGGGTCCCCGCTAAAGCAAGTGATGTTTTCGCTCTCGGGCAACGTAGTGGGATGTTGCTGACAACTTACAGAAAGGTTTGATAAAGATTGTGTGAGTTAAAAGAATCAGAAATACTCAATGTTGTTAAATTACTTGAGGGTATAATCTTAAAGTTTAAAAATATATTGTCCAAGCAGGAGTTATTAGGAATCCTGACAAATAGGATTCAATATGTCTGAGATTCCAATGCTGCAAATGATGATTGGGTCAGTTGTCCTGCAGACCTCATATTTCAATGAGAATAAAGAACATCATTGGGGTTATCAAAGTTAAAGAAAATAAAATCAATATAAAATTTAAGAAATGTGCTGGAGAGAAAGAGGCTCCTATGATCACATATTTTGGATTGTTATCTGTGGAGCAGGGAGCTTCTGTAAATAAAAATAGGACAGTGTGCATTTAACTGGGTTGAATGTTAAATATATCAGTTTTAGTGAAGTAACTGTTTTTGTTTGTTTTTTTTTTTTTGGGAAGATTTTAGCACAGATGTGTTTTGAAAAAGACTAGGAATAGCTGGGAGATTTCTTCAGATTGTTTCTGCGGTTTTGTCCCTTTTAAGGAAAACCCCATACTCCTGATGATCAGTGAAAAACAGGGTTGGGAAACAAGGGACATTGAGTAATCCGACAATTAATCTTAGCTCTTCCAACTAAGTTTTTAATACAGTCTGTGTCTTTGTTGCATAGATTTGGAAGTATATTCTTCACAGAAACTTGGAGTGCTGTATGTAAACTTGTAAAGCAAATTCCTAAAAGTGACAGTACCCAACTGCCCTTGCAGATTTGAAACGGTAATATAATCTGGACAGGACAGGTGGGTTAATTTTTGTTGTTTTTAGCGAATGCTTTATATGGTGAATCCGTTAAAGGTAGTTTTGAATAATTGTGTATTCATATGTCTGGTTTTGTTTAATTGAAAGCATAGAGGAATGTTTGAAGAAAAACATTTGTGCACGAGTGTTGAGGGCTCTTAAGGAATGTGTGCGAGCAAGTTAGTGAGTGTTTGAGATGCTGCTCCCCTCAGGAGGGGGTGCTTGGCATACATCTTTTAATAGGGGTACGTGCTGTAATAATGTTAGAAAACATTGACCTTTAACTCTCACTTCATCGGATATACATGTTATTTGATAAAATATAGTAGGAAAAGAGATGAGAGATTGTAACAACTGGCTTGTGTGCGACGGTGTGTGTGTGTGTCTTTGGTGCAGCACTGTGAGTGTACTGTCCATTTAAGTTTGTTACTAACGTCAGTGTTGAAATAAAATGATGAAAATTATTTTATTTCAGCTGTGTAGCGAATGTCTCGTATATATCAAATGGGCTTAGAAATATATCAGACTATTTAAGATTGATTGATCGATTGATTGATTGATTAAGTAAGTATGGAAAGTTCCGCAATAAATAGATTTTAGGCCAGGGGGTGAAGAGAATGTGATCTCTACGCAAGTTATGGTGCGGATGCTGAGCTAGTGAAATAGAATGATGATCGGGCAATTATAGACCAGCAAAGATAATTAGCAAAAAATACGGCTGATTATTTTGGGTTTTGCTAGAATTTCAAAACCCCTGCAAGTACTCACATTTTGGATACTGGGTTAAATGTGATTATTCTGTTGATGTCAGGGTGATATCTGTGCCAGCAACTTTTCCCCTGGTTACCTTGTTTTTTTTAGCTATAATTGTGCAAGAGTGAAATTGTTTACCTGTCGAGCTAAAGGGTTGTGAATGTTGTACTGAATAGCTGAACGACATAAGTGGCAGAATGTGTTGATGAAGTATGAATTAAGTTGTTTCAAATTAATTGTATGAAGTCTGGTTTGATTCTTTACTGATACAGAGAGAGTGTATTATATGTTCAACAATACCTCTATTAAAGATGCTAGAATTTAGAATGATAAGATAATGCAAACAAACTGAAAATAACAGATTTTGTTCATACCAGGTCATTCTAATAAACCTAGGGGAGGACATTGTGTATACACAGGCTAAAGAGTCATATAGCCCAGGTTCTCCTGAGAGCCCTTTTACACTTAATGCGCTAGTATGCATTAGTACGCATACATTTTTTGTTTTGTTTTGTTTTTGTTCCCAATGGCAGTATACTGCAAAAAAGGCTTCAATCTTTCAGCATATAGTGTGAAAAAGGCCATGGGGGAACATGGACACATGGAACATGTACAGTTATTTTGGTTATAGCTGACAGCAGCTGATTAAGTGTAAAGGGACCCTAATTAGTTTATTTGTAGAGAGAGAAGCCTTTCAGTAAGGGATGATGAATATTTTAGTTCCACTAAAACTTGATTGGCAACATATGGTCTTTCTGCGATTGCACGCAGTGAGAGCATGTTCTGATCACGCGCTAAAGTAGCAACATGTGGTCTTTCTGCGCTTGCGCAGAATAGAAACATGTTCTGAGTCCTGACTAGCTGCTTATGCACTTGCATGGTTTTGATGATTCTGTCTATTAAAGGTAGGGGAAAACACTTTGATTTCGGGATCTTTCCAGATGATCAGCAGACGTGCTGTTTGGGTATGTTCCAGGTGTTTCCCCTTCGAGGTCGCTGGGTGATGCTACAACAGCTGGTAACGTGTTGATGCATGCTTCTACGTACTCAAACTAACTATGATTCTGCAGGTTTAGATAATATTGTAACAGGATTGTAGGACTAAATAAACTATTCCTTTGAGTTGAATATACATGTTTTGCAGCAATTTTGTTCCCATCCAATTCCCATCTTTGAATGGGGAGCGAAGTTAGAGGGTTTAACCACTTCGTCCACAGGTCAGTAGATATATACGTCCTCTGGGACTTCATCTAAGCCACAGGTCAGTAGATCTACTGACTTGTACAGAAGCAGTGCTGTGCAGGATTGGGCTTGCTTCTGTGCACATTTCTGGCACTTTCTGATGCAGGACTAATTGGTGAATGGGAATATAAGTTTCCTGAGCTAATGAGATTGATTTTTAATATTAAAAATACCTGTATTTTCTCATTTCATAGTGAAAAACACACTCTGTAGCATTATTTCAGAATCAAATATCTTCACCATAAATTGTGACAGGAACATAATCTAAGTTTTGTGATAAGCAGTAAGAATAGCCAAACAAAATGTGTGTTTTTTATCTGCAGTAGCACTTTTTATTTTTAAACTGGAATTGATAAAACTGAGAAATACATGTTTTTTCAATTTTTTCTTTGTTTTCCCATTAAAATTCATAGAAAACAAAATCATTTGAGGGGGGGGGGGGTGGTATAACATGAAAGCCTAGTTTGTCTTGAAAAAAAAAAAATATATATATATATATTTCATTTCTGTGTCATAAGTAGGGATAAAGTTATTTCTGATTAAATAGGGACATAGCTAAACTGTCAAAACTGCTCTGGTCAATAAGTTGAAAACAAGGTCTGGATGCGGAGTGGTTAAAAACCCTATTTGCTTAGGCAAAACATTAATGGCAAAACACCTTCCTGCTCTGCTCATCGTACCATACAATTGCTCCACTTCCAGCTTTTGATACTAATGGTAATGTTCTGTTATATCCCTTAGACTGGCTTGCTTACCTTTTACTATGTGTAGACAAGCTGATTGTCTACATAAAGTAAAAAGCAAGCAAGCCCGTCTAAAGAATGTGACAAAAACATTACATTAGTGTCAAAAGCTGGAAGTGGAGCCTCCATACTAGTTCAACAGCATTGCCTTTGCTTCCAGTTTCATTTGTATCAATGTCCAGCACCCAATTCCCAACAAAGCATAGCAAAATAACAATATTTTACTTAAAAAAATCCATCTCTTGCAGGACCATGTAAGAATGTATTCCAGTTTATCAATGTTTTTAGCTTGTGTCAACTACTGAACTTAAATGATGTCGGTGACCAAACTTCTGTCAGAGTGTGAAGAAACGCGGAAAAGCCGCCGCTTCTCAGGGTGAGGCAGCTGTTTCCGCGTCCAGCATGGCGTCACAACGCGGAAAAAACGCCGCATGCCGCATAGGCAGAGTGGCGGAATCCGCATTAGGTGCGGCGGAATCCGCATTGGAGGCGGCGGACTTGCCGCATGGCAGTGTCCCTGACAAGGGGGCTGAGCGTGGGGAAGCCGCCGCTGGTGTAGTGAGCGGTGCGGCGGCTCCCACGCTTGGTCCGATGGATACATTACAAGACAGTACTGGTGTAGCTGGGACTGATAGTCCACCAAGATTCAGAGTGACACGCGCATGTGCGCAGAGGCAGAGCTTATATAACAGCCAGAAGTGAGTCAGCTGACCAGGCTGGTCAGCTGACATTTTCCACAACTCTCATTGGTCCAGCAATTAGGGAGGGGCCTGGAGAGTGTTCTGGTATATATACTGCTGGCTGTTCAGTTGCTGGTTGTCTGGCGTTGCGATCACTATGTGGTAGCACGCAGACCTGAGTCAGATCCGAAAGTGTGCCGGGACCAGCTGGAGCTGTAATCCTACACTTAGCTAGATTTGTTGATAGTTTAAAGTACTAGTTTGATTGTTATTATCTGTTATGACCTTCTGCCTGCCTGACCATTCTCCTGAACTCTGATCCTGTACTTTGTCATTCTGATATTCTGTTGCCGAACCCCGGCTCGTCTTTAGACTCTGCATCTGCCTTCTGATTTTGTACCTCGATATTTCTGATACCCTGTTGTCGAACCCTGCCTGTACTTTAGACTTCGCCTCTGCCTTCTGAATCTGTACTTTATTTGTCCGTGTGGTTACGACCTGGCTTGTCCGACCTCGAGAACCGACCTTACTATTAGAGGCGGTTCCCAGTCCTGATAGTGACACTCCCTCTTGAGTGTCACTCTCGTTCTGTCGTTCCTTCTCTCAGCCTGACTCCTCCCTCCGGGAGAGTCCAGAAGGAATTGGGCAGTACTCCTTACTACTCTGAGGCCCAGTCCTCCCATTTATTACTGTTTGCACCAAACACTCTACTCAGGTGCCCAGAGGTTAGTTTGTATATCGGACTATTGGTGATACTGCAGATCATCTATAATCTGGTATATATCTGTATTCCCAGTGATACTGCAGATCACCGGTAATCAGATATTCTCTGTGCTACACCGATCGTTACAGAACGCCAGACCCAAAAAAACAGATGGACGCATGCGCTGACCCTCTGGGTGTGCTTGCCACTTCGGTGGATAACATCCATCAAGCACTGGGCCAGCACAAAGCATTAATTGACGCCCTATCAGGCTCTGTGCGAACCCTCCAGACGTCAGTTGATTCGGTGCGATCTCCTCTTAGTGATGACATACGTATGCCCGTACCTGATAAATTTTCCGGCCACAAGTCTGACTTTCGGAATTTTAAGAGTAGAGTGTTATCGTATTTTGAGTTGAGACCCCGATCCTCGGGGACTGAGACCCAACAGGTCATCTTTATTAAAACCTTGCTATCTGGTGACTCCCAGACCTGGGCGTACAATCTGCCTGCCGGTGACTTAGCCCTTACCTCTGTGGAGGAATTCTTTAAGGCCATGGCAGTAATTTACGATGACCCAGACCTTGCCTCGACTTCGGAGCGGAAGCTCAAGCTTTTACGTCAAGGCAAGGGTCCGGTCGAAGATTACGCGGCCGAATTTAGGAGGTGGTCAGTTACGGCCAGGTGGGACACGTACGCCCTGTTAGATTGTTTTCTGTCAGGGCTGTCCGATGAGGTCTCTGATTTGATGCTAAGTCAGCCCGAGCCCAAAACAGTCGATGAGGCCATCTCAGCGGCCATCCGAATTGACCGCAGGCTGCACTACCAAAAACAGACCAGGGGTAGTCATCGCGTCAGAGTAGTGTCTTACGCTACACCTCAGGTAGCAGCACCTTCCTCGGTCTCATCTGCTCCAGTCTTACCTCCACCCGAGCCTATGCAGATAGGTCGATCAAAATTGTCCCAGGTGGAGCGAAGGCGGAGGATGATGGAACAGTTGTGCCTGTATTGCGCTGAGGGGGGGCATAGGGTACGAAACTGTCCTAATAAGCCGGGAAACGCTACCACCTAGGAGTTGTAGGGGGTAACACCCTAGGCGCCCGTCTCATACCCCTAAAAGAAAAACGTTTGCTCCTTCCATGTACGATTACATGGGGGGACAAATCTGAAGCCACAGAGGCCTTTGTTGATTCAGGCTCAGCGGCTAATTTTATGAGTTCCGAGTTTGCAGTGAAGTTGGGCATTCCACTCTCCCCAGTAAAACCACCTATCCAGGTTACTGCCGTGGACGATTCCCCGCTACAAATGGACCGTCCACTGTCTCAGACACCAGAGGTGTCACTATTGGGATACTGCATAGGGAGAGATTAAGCTTTTCTGTTTTACACATGACCACCTCCACAATTGTCTTAGGTATGCCCTGGCTGCAGCTTCATTCCCCACTGATCAGTTGGGCTGCAGGACAATTAACCAGTTGGTCAGACTTCTGTTCCCAGAAGTGTCTAGGGAAAGTGACATTAGGTCAGACCAAGATTTATGTGGAGGGTGTTCCCAAGCAATACTCAGAATTTTCGGATGTATTCTGTCCCAAAGTGGCTGATAAGTTACCTCCGCATCGCCCTTTCGATTGCCCCATCGATCTTCGTGCCGGTTGTATGCCCCCCCGGGGTCACCTGTATAATTTGTCTGGACCCGAGAAAGTGGCCATGCAGGAGTACATCCGCGACAATCTAGCCAAAGGGTTCATTCGCCCCTCCCGGTCACCTGCAGGGGCCGGTTTCTTTTTTGTTAAGAAAAAAGACAGAGGTCTTCGACCTTGCATCGATTACCGTGACCTGAATAAAATCACGGTGAAGAATCGTTATCCGTTACCATTGATAGACGATTTGTTCACACAGGTCAAAAACGCTAAGATCTTCTCAAAGTTAGACCTGAGGGGTGCATACAACCTGATCCGCATTAGAAAGGGCGATGAATGGAAGACGGCCTTCAACACAACCGACGGGCATTACGAGTACTTAGTGATGCCCTTCGGGTTGTGCAATGCGCCAGCCGTCTTCCAAGAATTAATCAATGAGGTTTTCAGGGAGGTGTTGGGTAGATTTGTGCTGGTATACCTCGACGATATACTGATCTATTCCAACAACCTCTCTGAGCACAGGATCCACGTTAAATTTGTGTTGGACAAATTGAGACAAAATATGCTTTATGCTAAGGTGGAAAAGTGTGTTTTTGAGGTGACCACCGTCACGTTTTTAGGGTATGTAATTTCCACTTTAGGCCTGTCGATGGATCCTGCCAAGGTCACAGCTGTCTTGGAATGGCCACAGCCAGTGGGGTTGAAGGCTCTGCAAAGATTTTTGGGCTTTGCGAACTACTAAAGGAGGTTCATAAAGGGGTACTTCACGATAATTGCCCCCCTTACCAGTCTCACTAAGAAGGGGGCAGATACCAACCACTGGTCCCCTGAGGCTGTGGCAGCCTTTTCTCACCTGAAAAAATTGTTTTGCTCAGCACCTATTTTGAGACATGTAGACACATCCTTTCCCTTTATTGTGGAGGTTGATGCCTCGGAGGTTGGGGTGGGGGCGGTGCTGTCTCAACGGTCAGGGTTGCAGGACAGATTACATCCATGCGCTTATTTTTCCCGTAGGTTTTCACCGGCAGAAAGAAACTATGATATAGGCAACCGGGAACTCCTGGCCATTAAATTGGCGTTTGAAGAATGGCGCCATTGGTTAGAAGGGGCAGAACATACGATCACGGTTTACACTGATCACAAGAATTTGGAATACATCGAGGGGGCTAAGAGACTAAGTCCCCGTCAGGCCCGTTGGTCTTTATTTTTTACGAGGTTCAGATTTATAATCACGTACACCCCAGGCAGCAAGAACATCAAGGCAGATGCCCTGTCCAGATGTTTCGAACCAGAGACAGCACAGCCCCCCGCTCCTGAGTCCATCGTCCCGCAGAGGTTAGTGTTAGCAGCCACAGAGACCTGGGAAGATTGGGCAGAGGTTCTGGGTCCCTTTCAGGAGGATGTCCCTGAGGGAAAACCTGAGGGGGTTATGTTTATCCCACTGCCATTTTGTCTACAGGTTCTGCAAATGTTTCACGCCCATAAAAATGCTGGTCACCCTGGAGCTGCCAGAACGCAGGATCTGATTGCCAGGTGCGCTTGGTGGCCTTCTATGGCAACAGACTGCAAGTAATATGTCAGAGAATGTGCGGTATGTGCTAAAAGTAAGCCCTCCCGGCTGGCACCTGTGGGATGGTTACAGCCTTTGCCCACCCTGAGTGAGCCATGGACCCACCTGTCCATGGATTTTGTGGGGGAATTTCCCAGGTCTGAAGGCATGTCGGTCATTTGGGTGGTAGTCGACCGCTTTAGCAAAATGGCCCGTTTTGTGCCCCTGAAAGGACTCCCCTCAGCTCAGGAACTGGCCGAATTGTTCATCATTCACGTTTTCCGGCTGCATGGCATTCCGGAAAACATCGTGTCAGATAGGGGAGTCCAATTTGTGTCTGGATTTTGGAGGGCATTTTGTCATCTAATGGGCATGGAGCTGTCATTCTCGTCAGGCTACCACCCACAGACCAATGGGCAAACGGAGAGGGTCAATCAATCACTGGAGCAGTTTTTGAGATGCTATGTTGCTGAGGCACAGAACGATTGGGTTAGATTTTTACCATTCGCAGAATTTGCGCATAATAATTTGAGAAGTTCCTCCTTGGGATTCGCTCCGTTTCAGGTAGTGACCGGGAGATTGCCTAAATTTTCCCCATTGCCAGTGGCCTCCACTCCATTTCCAGCACTGGAGGCTTGGCAGAAGTCACTCAGAGACAATTGGGGAATTGTTAAGAGTAATTTGGAGAAGGCGTTTCTGAGTCAGAAGGGTCAAGCTGACAAGAAACGGTCTTTGGAGTGGAGATTCCAACCAGGAGACTTGGTTTGGGTATCCACACGTCACTTGACCCTGAAACAGCCTTCAGACAAGTTGGGCCCCAGGTTTGTCGGTCCTTTCCCGATAGCCAGAAAGATCAACAGCATCACTTATGCTGTGGATCTTCCGGCCAGCATGCAGGGTGTAAGATCTTTCCACGTGTCCCTGCTTAAACCTGCAGTCCATGTGGGTCCCACTCCTCCTCCTCCTGTGATGGTGGATGAGAAACCTGAGTATGAGGTAGAGAAAATATTAGACTCACGCATGGTCCAGAATTCGGTACAATATCTGGTGCATTGGAGAGGGTATGGCATTGAGGAGAGACAATGGGTACCGGGGACTCGCATGCATGCGGACGAGTTAAGGAAGGAGTTTCATGCCTTACATCCCGAGAAACCTGGGAGGAGTTGTCCGGAGTCCACTCCTCGAGGGGGGTACTGTGAAGAAACGCGGAAAAGCCGCTTCTCAGGGTGAGGCGGCTGTTTCCGCGTCCAGCATGGCGTCACAACGCGGAAAAACCGCCACATGCCGCATAGGCAGAGCGGCGGAATCCGCATTGGAGGCGGCGGACTTGCCACATGGCAGTGTCCCTGACAAGGGGGCTGAGCGTGGGGAAGCCGCCGCTGGTGTAGTGGGCGGTGCGGCGGCTCCCACGCTCGGTCCGATGGATACATTACAAGACAGTACTGGTGTGGCTGGGAATGATAGTCCACCAAGATTCAGCGCGCAGAGGCAGAGCTTGTGTAACAGCCAGAAGTGAGTCAGCTGACCAGGCTGGTCAGCTGACATTTTCCACAACTCTCATTGGTCCAGCAATTAGGAAGGGGCCTGGAGAGTGTTCTGGTATATATACTGCTGGCTGTTCAGTTGCTGGTTGTCTGGCGTTGCGATCACTACGTTGTAGCATGCAGACCTGAGTCAGATCCGAAAGTGTGCCGGGACCAGCTGGAGCTGTAATCCTACACTTAGCTAGATTTGTTGATAGTTTAAAGTACTAGTTTGATTGTTATTATCTGTTATGACCTTCTGCCTGCCTGACTATTTCCTGAACTCTGATCCTGTACTTTGTCATTCTGATACTCTGTTGCCGAACCCCGGCTCGTCTTTAGACTCTGCATCTGCCTTCTGATTTTGTATCTCGATATTTCTGATACCCTGTTGTCGAACCCTGCCTGTACTTTAGACTTCGCCTCTGCCTTCTGAATCTGTACTTTATCTGTCCGTGTGGTTACGACCTGGCTTGTCCGACCTCGAGAACCGACCTTACTATTAGAGGCGGTTCCCACTCCCTCTTGAGTGTCACTCTCGTTCTGTCGTTCCTTCTCTCAGCCTGACTCCTCCCTCTGGGAGAGTCCAGAAGGAATTGGGCAGTACTCCTTACTACTCTGAGGCCCAGTCCTCCCATTTATTACTGTTTGCACCAAACACTCTACACAGGTGTCCAGAGGTTAGTTTGTATATCGGATTATCGGTGATACTGCAGATCATCTATAATCTGGTATGTATCTGTATTCCCAGTGATACTGCAGATCACCGGTAATCAGATCCTCTCTGTGCTACACCGATCGTTACACAGAGGCCAATATTACTATTGGCCTGTTATACCTTCAATAATATATACCATATTATTGAAGGTCAACAAACAGATAGTGGTCCTGTTTTGATAAAATGTGGAGGAACTGGTGGCCCCAGATGATGATGATGACAGAAACATTTTCATGTCACTACTAAATATAGCAAGCTCAAAGCAACTTTGAATTTCCCTTCATTTCCCCCTATTGGTCCTTTAACAGAGTAATGGAAATCCAGGCTCAGCATTGTGGCTATCTCAGCCTGCATGGGTGACAAGGGGTTAAAGAAGCTCAGGAGGGGGGAACCTCATGTAAATTTTTTAAAATTACCCTTTAACCTGTTGCTGACTGCTCCACGCCGATTGGCGTGAATGCAGCGGCAGCCCCACGACCACTAAATGCCAATTAGCGTGATGTCCTGGGGTGAGGTTTTGCAGGAGATCGTGAACTCTGATGTGCGCGCATCTTCGCTTGAATGACAGAGCTCCGCTTCGTCATCAGTCTGCCAGCGGCGATTGCCACTAGGGACTATTAGACAGCGAAACTGCATTTAAGGCAGCGCTGTACTGGGGACAACTGTGTGACACGGCTGTCCCCTCTGGAGGCTCAGCAAGTGATCGGCTCATATAATGATGTCTACAAGAGCTGATCACTGTGATCGGCTAGCAGGGGATAGGGAAATACAAAAATAAAGAAAAAAATAGCATATATATATATATATATATATATATATATATATATATATATATAATTATAAAAAACAAGCAACAAAGCAGTGATCAAAGCCCACCAACAGAGAGCTGGTGGGCAGAAAAGGAGGGAATCACTTGTGTGCTGAGTTGTACGCCTCTGCAGCGTGCCCTTAAATGCTGCAGTGGCCTATTTTGTAAAAAATAGCCTGGTCACTAGGGGGGTTTAAGACCACGGTCCTTAAGTGGTTAATAGTGTTGATCGAACAGTGTTCCTGTTCGTTCTTCCCCGAATATTGGAGTGTTCGGGTTCAGTTCAGGCTCGCCCGAGCACCTCATGGTGCTCAGCCGCGTTGTTCGGGCCATTTTGAAGGGGCTGGAGGGGACGCAGCATGAGGGGAAAGCCATGGCCACAGTCGGCGGGGAGGGGGGACGGTCCCACCCCTCCCTCACCTCAGGGCTCTCCCATCTGCGCTCCCCTCCAGCTTAAGTTATAGTGACGTGTGGGGCGGGCAGCGACGGGCAGATACATACCTTCCGTGCGTTCCACGCGTACTCCTCGCTCTAGCGTCTGACGTCACCGCTAAATACATTACCCCCCTGGATCCAGCGATGGTGCAGCCGCCCTGCACATCTCCGGTCCTCTCTATGGGGAGGATTGGGTCTGCGCATGACGTCATGACGTCGCTAAGGTCATAACGTCATGTTCAATCCTTCCCATAGAGAAGAGCGGAGCTGTTCGGGGAGTCTGCGCCGATCACTGGATCCAGAGGGGGTAATGTATTTAGCGGCGATCGGGGGGATCAGAAGTAATCAGAGGGATGCCGGCCACCATTGCTAGCTAGCCTAGTGCTAGCTGAACATATTACAACTACACGACCACCTAAAATGCTAATGGTGGACTGTCGGCTGCAAACCCTCCGGCGTGCGTAACGCCTAGGAGGTTAAATGCCAGAAACACCAAATTTGCATGGGAATGTTAAAGTGAATGGGAACTCATATTTTAAATAAAAAAGTCAGATACTCACCTAAGGAGAGGGAGGCTCTGGGTCCCATAGAGCATCCCCTCTCCTCTCCCGGTCCCGGCTGTTGCACTGGCTCCCCCGTAGCAGTATTCGACCGTTTCGGTCAAATACCTCTATGGTGGAGCCAGCGCAACCGCGGGGACTGGAAGAGGAGAGGGGATGCTCTATGTGGTTCATGTCGAACGTGAACCGCGCGAACAAGTTCACCGGCGAACCATTCGGGCCATCTGTAACGTTCAATTGTTGCAAGAATTGTGAAGCTGTTATCAAATAAACTATGTTAATAAATAACTTGACCTGTTAAGATGTTTTTGATTGAAATAGCTTTTGATTTCAGTAAATTTGACCTCCTAATGCTGCAAATTCAACAAATAACCATTTTCAGTTCTTTACAACCTATGAAATATTTGAAACTATGTTGTGCACATTAATTTGGAACAACACATTTTATTTATTTTTTGTATTTATTTTTTTTAAATATGCCATTATTATTATGGAGTTTGTTCAGAAGCATTCAAATTATACTCTAAAGGTTGATGACTCAAAAATGATGTTATCTGCCACTTCCATTAATTATTTAGCAAAATCAGAAAAAATGTTGTTAACTGTTGTATTGTTATACCTTTTATTCTGTTGTACAGAAGATGTTGATGCTTTCTATTTTAACTCTTTGAGGAAATTGGTAACCCATTTCACTGAGGAGGGGGTGGGGGAAGCATTTGTGAGACCCCTTGTAAAAGGGGACCCCCAGATGCCACCATGCACTCCTCAGAGCCTACACTTACAGGGTCAGGGTGGTTACCCCCACTTCCTCCTGGGTACCAGATCTTGGAATGAGCACTTGTCCATGGAATTAAGAAGAACTTTGGGGAGAGGGGGAGGCCTTGCCACCCCTTTTTTTCCAGAGCCTCACCATATAATTAACCCTGTGGGCTGCTATAGCTGTGTGCAGAGCCCCACCTGGTCCAGGCTCCAAATTCTGGCAATTCTAACCTGCATAGGTGACAAAAGGTTAAAGAAATTTGGGAGGGGGATCCCACATAATTTTTATTTTATTTTTTTAAAGTTATAGATATATTCTCTAGGGATCCTTATAAGGTAGTGAAGGGGAGTGCTGAATCAAAGGTGACACTTGAGCAAGATTTACCCATAGGTACTCTAGCCGACCAGCGGCTCATATATAAAAGGCGGCTATTTGGCCACCCCAAAGTGGGTCCTCTGCTCCCCTTTACTACATTTGCAGAGCACCAGTGGAGCAGTAATGGCAAGATCCTCACCAACACTCAACGTTTCAGTGATGACGTGGATTCAGCAGTGTCAATGTGGATTCAGTGTGTCCAGCACCATCTCCCTGGCTACAGCCGTGGGTCTCTCTGCGTGTGACCCAGTGGCTTGTAACAGTGAGTCATATGATGTGTCAAGTGACTTGCTGTTACAAGCCACCGGGTCACATGCAGAGACCCACTGTAGCCATGGAGATGGAGCTGGATGTGTTGCCGCTGCTGAAGGGACATCATTGCTATCTGAATGTCAGCACATCTGAATGTCTATGGGGTGAGGGGAATGTCCTGTGTTAAGGGGCAGGGTTTAGGGCACCAGAGATTATGTGCAGATAGGCTTCTGAGCTTTAAATCTGGCCCTGGTGAAACCCTGGCAGTGGGTTCGAGGTACAGGGTGAATGGACATGTCAATAATAGTAATAGAGATGTCAAGGAGAGGCTTCAATGAGCAGTCTTATCAAATCTGAGTTTCAAAAATCTGTTGACCATCCAAGTGGAAATGGCAGACAAACAAGTGGAAAATGTATCTAACTTAGTGTAGTGCTGGTAGTTGAGGCCAATTGAGGAGGTCAGTTTGCCAAGGGAGGAGGTATAGGGGGAGTGATGCTTTAATTCATTTTGTTTTATGTAAAATGTACTAAAATTAATTTGCAGGGACCAGTTTTCACCTTGACTGAAAGAAAGAAAACACAAATGTTGAGGAGTGTAATAACAAGCGTGTTATATTCCACTGCGGTACAAAGTGTGACAATAAGTAGTGTTTGTGGTTCACGTGTGAATTGTTGTCAAACACACACTTTATATTGCATTCACCAGTGACAAGAAGGTCGTATTAGAATTCAGGCTAGGTTTAAAGCTTCAGGGATAGGTTAGTTATAATATTTTTTTAGGTTAAAATTAGATATATTTGATAGACTTAGTAGTAGGATTAATGTGTGATACAAAGTTCAGTTAAGGACAGTCAGGAAACTTTTGGTCATGGTAAATAAAGTTAGACAGTTAAGTGTAAGAGGTAGGGCATCGTCAGAAGACAAGGCTGGTTACTGATTAAGTAGGTATGGAAAGTAAGAGTAATGACAGGTGAGTTGGAGTATAACAGCATGTTAGCGAAGGACTCCATTAAAAAAAAAAAAAGCTGTGTAATTATAGGAGGTCATCTTAGTGCATCTATTAAAATAGCCACAGACCATTATCTTGTTTGATTACTGGACTAAGTATTCCAACTCTTTTTCTCTTCTCCATTTACTTGACATTACTGTTTCACCATTAAATATTGTAAACATTATACTTTATTCCATATATTGTACACTATAGTACTTGCCACTTTGTTCAGTCAGTATTGTTATATACCGTTGTTGTCTTTTTGAGGTGTATTTTTTCTTTTTATTACATATGATATTTATGGTATATTTGTGTGACAGATATCATCATTAACCATTTAGTCTTATGTGACTACTATTTTCATGTGATTTACTTTACATTGAGGCTGTTGGATGTTCTTTGTTTTTAAATATGTGTCTTTTTTGATTGATTGATTGATTGATTGATTGATTGATTGATTGATTAATTGATTGATTGATTGATTGATTAAGAAGGGCAGTGTTTCTGTCAGGGCACATTTTTAGTTGTATAATTGACCAGTAATTTAATATAGTGCAGCAAGATTACAAAAAGCAAACTTACACTGCCATTTTAGAACTTTCTAAAGTTATTATTATTATTATTTATGTATTTATTTATTTTGTTTTTGTTTTTACTTTCAAAGTGTCTTTATTGAAGGTAAAAGCAACATTACAACAGTATAAGTGGTGGTAAAGAATATTCATAGTGATATCAGAATTCCACACTGTACATCAAATAACTGAAGGACACCAATCATAATACAGGGAAAAATAGAAAGGGTTACCTTCCAATGCCGTATATAAAGCTGGAGGGCTCATGTACATGGTATAATCATTGCTCCCCTTGTGGGGCTCATTTGTTCTTAGATCAACTTGTTAAATATATTGTCACAATACTAGTACCTTAGAAAAGACATTAGTAACATAAGACTATATGACCTACAAACAAAATAAAGGATGCATTGTTAACAATAGTAGGGAACATATAAAAGAGAAAAATAGAGCTCATTGCTATGGCTATTCCTGTAGTTTGTATAAGGTACCTAGTCTAAGAAGGGGAATTGTTCATCAGGCCTAGGTGTATTCCATAGGTCGAGTTAAGCCAGGGGTCCCAGATTTGGTAAAATTGATGAGTGTGCTCATTTGTTAAACCTATCAGATATTCATTTAGACATATATTGTTAATCCTATTAGGGATTTTGTCCCAATTGATATCCTGTGATAGCCATTATTGTAAGGCTCTACCCCATATCTGGGACACTTTTGGGCAAGTCCACCATGTGTTGAAGAAAGTCCCCTTTGTCAAGAAATTTCTGAAGCATGAGTTTAGTATTATTATTATTATTATTATTATTATTATTATTATTATTATTATTATTATTTTGTGCTGATTTAATATTATCCATTCCTGGTGTGTTTGTGTCATATTTTCTTAACATTTTGAGTGAGGCAATTCAGAAAATGGGTTCATAAATAAGTGTAATTACTACATCAAAAGTTAACTCATCACACAGCAATTTTCTCTCAATTTTCTCAAGTGGCCCTCTGTACAGTACATATATTCAGTACTGTACAGATGTACAGTATATGCTTAAGCTTGTCTTGGTGTTTGCATGTTGTGTATTCCTCTCTGATACTTGAAAAAATGTTCCCTAGATAATTTTGATGACGAGACAAGAGCTTCAGAAAAACAAAACACTAGTTTGCGGCCCTAGAAAGAGATAGCAACTCTAATTTGCATGAATCAAAAATATAAAATGATGGCTGGCATACACTATCTTGTGTACCATAACAGTGCAGAAGGCATATAAGAAATTGTTCTAGTATAGAAATGACACTGGGTCAAGGGAAGCTATTTATTTTCTGAGGCCAGACTAGCTAGTTGGTGTCCCTAATGTCTATTTAACTGGCATACTAAAAGAAATATTGAAGCTGCCATGCTCCTATCCCATATTATTGGGAAACTGACAAACTGAAAAAAATATATTTATTTTGAGGCTCTAAGCCAGCTGAAGACCTGCTTGAGAAAATTGAGAGAAAATTGCTGTGTGATGAGTTGACTTTTGGCTTTGAAGGTAACAAACTGAATTGAAATCTTGTTACTGTGATGATTTATAGGCATCTGGATATATATATATATATACACACAGTCATATGCCTATAACTCAACAGGATATATATACTATATATATATATATATATATATATATATATATATATATATATATATATATATATGTGTGTGTGTATCAGAATCAGAATCAATTTTATTTCGCCAAGCATGACTGGGTCAAGCCCGGAATTGGGTTTGGCACAATGGAGCAGTACATAGAAAGAAAGACAGGAAATACGCTAGAATGACAGTAATATCTCATACTCCAGTATAAGCATATACTCAAGTAAAGCATACACGAATATATACAATCAACAATTTGATATACACAGCGGAAGGCTGCCGCTCCTATGCAGGTGATAGGGCGCTGATAGAGGGTGGTAGAATGCTAAGGGAGTTCAGGAGGCTAACAGCCATCGGGAAGAAAGAGTTCTTGTGTCTGGTGGTCTTGGTGGGGATGGCCCGAAGTCTCCTACCTAGTGGGAGTGGGGTGAAAAAACAGTGGCCTGGGTGAGAGAGGTCACTTGCAATCCTCAGTGCCCTGGCTCGCAGTCTTGTGTTATACAGGTGGTCAGGTGGGGGCAAAGGTCTCCCAATGATCCTCTCTGCCGACCTAATGATCCTCTGTAATTTGTGCCGGTCACTGGCGGTGGCTCCCCCATACCAGATCAAGATGGCGGAGCAGAGGATCGAGAGGATATACCCTGTTCCAAATATTATGCTAATAATATTTTTCCTCATTTACCTAAATAAATAACAGTCAGTATAATTTGCTTGTTATCAACTTTTAAGAGTACAATTCAAATTGTATTGAACAAACATCCCAATAATAACAGTGGTAATAAAAAAACTTACAATGCACTGTTTCAAATTATAATGCACAGTACGTTTCAAAACACTTTATGGGTTGTAAAGAACTGAAAATGGTACTTCGTTTAATTTCCAGCATTAGGAAGTCATATTTACTGAAATAAAAAGCTATTTCAGTTAAAAACATCTTAACAGGTCAAGTTACATATGAACAGAGGACCCCTTATTTGATAGTAGCTTTCAATTCCTTGCATCCATTGAACTTGTGTGTTTTTGTAGAGTTTCTGCTTTAATTTACAGTATGTGCAGGATGTCAGAATAGCCTCTCAGAGCTCCTGTTTGGATGTAAACTGCCTCCCCCCTCATAGATATTTTCCTTGAGGTTGCTCCAAAGGTTCTCAAAAGGATGGAGGTCAGGGGAGGATGGGGTCCACATCATGAGTTTCTCTTCTTTTATGCCAATAGCAGCCAATGATGCAGATGCAATCTTTGCAGCATAAGATGGTACATTGTCATGCATGAAGATGATTTTATCATGGAAAATATGGTTCTTCATTTTGTACCATGGGAGAAAGTGGTCAGTCAGAAACCACACACTTTTTAGAGGTCGTTTTTACACCTTCAGTGTCCCTAAAGGGGCCGAACAGCTCTCTTCTGATGATTCCATCCCAAAACATTGCTCCACCAACTCTTTGCTGACATTGCAGCCTTGTTAGGATGTGGTGGCTGTTAATCAACCATCCACTAGAGATGGTCGCTGGATTCCGCGGAATTCTGAATTCCGCGATTCCGGCTGGAATTTGGTGAATTCCGATTCCGATGGTCGGAACGGAATTGCTGTAGCGGCAATGCGGAATTTCCGCGGAACGAAGCAAAATTACGCCGGAATGCAAATTTTCGTTCGCCAATCACAAGGAAGAAGCTTCTAAGTGCATTTCTGCCTCAAAAACTGATTTTATGCACCAATAAGAGTCTTAATAAGAACCAACCAATCCTACCTTAGCAACCAGCTCCCTAGCTACCTATCAGCAGCTATCCCACCCATTTTGTATATAAGAGAGAAGTGCAGCCAGGAAGCTTGTGGGTTTCAGTCTAGTGTGGAGAGAGACAGAGAGAGGAGAGACAGACACAGACCCATAGTTGTTTTAACATAAAACAAAAGTCTTTTTCAAGACTGTATATAAATCAAAAGTCTTTTTAAAGACTCTGTGACTGTGAGAGAGAGAGTTAGAGTGTCAGCTATATTAGTAGAGAGAGATTGTAGTGTAGTGTGTTAGTAGTTGCTTGCTGCAGAGCCAGCCAGGCCGCAGGCTTAGTGTTTGACAGAGTGAGAGTGAGTTAGCTGTTTGATTAGTGATGGATTGGTTGAGTGAGTGTAGTGAATTTTTTTTTTGTTTTTATACATATTTTTTTGTTTTTCTTTATTTTGTGTTTTGGATTTATTTTCTTTATTTCACCCCCTTATTTTGTGATCTGTTCTCTGTTCATACGTACCTCTTCCCCAATAAAGTTTGTGGCTCCCAAAAAATGGAGCGAGGGCAGCAGAAAATTCCTGCCACTTCTGCAAGGACATGGAGTCATGGACGTGGTATATCTTCACGTCAAGTATGTGATCAGGGTGAGGGTGGCAGAAGCAGCAGGAAGCGTTCCCCCCTGTTCAGAAATGTCTTCCCTGTGTTCGCAGCAGGCTCAGCACGCAGGAAAATTCTGTCAGGAGGCGAAGACAGTTGTGCATTATTTAGATCAGGATTCAGAACCCTCTGCCCAGTTGAAGGAAGTTGAAGCTAGTTGCAGCAGTGCCAGCAGTGGCCGCCAGGTTCCTCATGACCAGAACCCGACTGCAGCTGCTTCTGTTGATGACGATGATGAGCTTGTTTCCTCCCAGTACTCTGCTCCAGAAGTACAGCACACCATTGCTGAGACTGAGAGAGATGTGCAGAATGTTTGTCATGAGGCATTGGAGGAGACCATGGGACCAAGCTCCCAAGAAGTGGTGGATTCTGTGGTGACAGAAATGGCCACTGTGTTTTCTTCATCCAGTGTCACCAGTCAACATCGTCATCACCAACACCACTCAACTACAGAGGTGTTTGGTGGCCAGGTGAAGGGTCCAGAAGAACGTATTTGTCACCTGTTTGTTTAGGCAGTAGAAGGCGTGAGCAGCCTGTACAAACAGAGCAGACAGTTGGCCAGCAGCCTGCTTCCCCATCTGTCAGTACCCGCCACCAGTCCAAAGCCGAGCATCAAGGTGCTAGAACAGGTCGCACCACTGGTACGCACGTCCCCTGCATGAAATTATTTTATTGATGCGGAAGAGGATGAATCCAGGGCAGTCTGTTGTGTGTGTCGTAAATCGGTGAACAGAGGCAAATCGGGCACCGGGTACGGCACTTCAGGGCTGCTAAGCCATCTGTGCAACAACCATAAACGGGAGTTTGAATATGTAAAACATTACAATAAGATGGGTGGAGTAAAAGCAGACGTCCGAGTCCTGTCCCTATCCAACCTGCTCCTCAGTCCCATTCAACTTCAAAGTCCTCTGCATGCCAGGCTGGTAGAGGACTGCAGACCTCGTCGGCAAGCACTTCGTCATCACCCTTGTCGGATGAATCACCAGTGTTCCAGCGTCAGGCCTCTGTGCCAGAAATGTTGCAGAGGAAGCGGATGCTCCCTGCAAGTGATCCGTTTGTGGTGAAAAATAATGCGCTCCTGGCAAGGCTGCAGGGCCAACAGCTGCTGTCTTTTGTGGAGTGTGCCCCCTTCCGCAGACTGATGAACAGTGTTGCTCCACAATGGCGGATCCCCAGCCACCATTATTTTGCCAGGAATGCTATCCCTGCCCTGCACCAGCACATTGTGGAGTGTGTCGGCCGGTCTATGGATCACGCTGTCGGTGGCAAGGTGAACTTTACGTTGGATGGCTGGAGCAGCAGACATGGGCAGGGAAAGTATCTCACTTTTACTGCCCATTGGGTCACCCTCCATGGTACTGCTGAGGAGGCTGCAAGATCTAGGGCATCTCAACTGGTGGTGCCGCTATGTGGGTTGAAGGGAAGGCCTCTTCCACTTCCCTCTGCTACCTGTTCCGTCCAAGGCCAGGCTGCCATTGCTGAGCCTCCCAGCAAGTGGTCCCGCTCCTCCTACACTGGTCTGCAGCACCATCGATGCCAAGCAGTGCTGAAAATGGAATCCATGGAGGAGAACAGGCAAACCGGATCTGTAATCCCTGCAGCCTTACAGGGTCAGATTCGACAGTGGCTGACCCCACGAAGACTTGACACAGGTGTAGTGGTGTCTAATAACGGTGCCAACATGCTGGCCGCCATTTCGCTAGGTGGCTATACCCACTTACCTTGCTTGGCCCACGTCTTCAACCTTGGTGTCCAGAAATTTTTAAACACTTTTGACGGGTTGAAGGACGCTGTGGCCTCAGCACGAAAGGTATCAGCCCACATCCGTCGCTCCGCAACTGCCACCACGGCCATAAAAACTGCTGCAGTGCCGCCATATCCTGCTGCAGCACAGGCTTATTTCTGATTGTCCGATCGGGGTGGAACTCCACACTCCACATGTTGGAGAGGTTGTGGAAGCAGAGCACAGCGGTCAGGCTATACCTGTCTGAGGCATCTTCCACCAAAACAGGGCCACTGGGCTACATTACTGGGGACCAATGGCAGCTGATTGGATAGGTGTGCAAAGTGTTGAAGCCATTTGTTCAGGCAACAAAAGTGGTCAGTGAGGAGCACTGCAGTATATCAGAGGTGCTCCCTCTTGTCTTCACCATGGAAAAGACTCTTGAAAAACTGCTCGAACGGGAGGAGGAAGCCCTACTACTGAACAGTGGCCAGTTAAGTGAAGGAGTGAGTTGGCATGCTCCAGTCCTGGATGAGGAGGCAGAGCTTGTGGAAGGGGAAGGGAAGAAGATTTTGATGCGGAGCTGGTTAATGATGTCAACGACAGTTCTGACAGCCAGTAAGAGGTGATTCATGGCAGACATCTATTTCCCAAGGAGGCACATATGATCCAGTGCCTCCACAAAGACCCCCAGATTAAAACTTTAAAAGCAAGGCTCGACATGTGGGTGACCACCATCTTAGATCCCCGGTGCAAGGGGAAAATGCCGCAGTTCATAACCCCCTCCCAAGCAGACGCCAGGATGAGCCAGATCTGGGATGCCCTTCATCGTTTGGTAGAAGATGCATTTCCTTCACCTACACCTCGGCCCCAAGTTACCAAGCCTAGTAGTAGTCATCACACTCAGCAAAGGTCTGGTGATCTCCCTCCCAGCAGCAGCACCAGTAGCCAATCTGTGAACCTGCTGAGTATGCTGATGGCATTTACCAGCCAGTGCCAGATACTCCTTCTAGCAGCAGCACCACCAGCGGACAAAGTGTTCACCACCGTCAGCAGCTGGCCCGTATGGTGGACGATTACTTGGGGTCAGCCAGTGCTCCAGACAATACGGAGATGATGACTCCATGCAATATTGGATTAAACAATTAGATACCTGGCCTGAACTCGCTCAGTATGCACTGGAGGTTCTTGCATGCCCCGCCGCCAGTGTTCTTTCTGTGCAAATATTTAGCGCTGCAGGTGGAGTGGTCACCAACCAATGGACCCGTCTGTCCACAGACAAAATGTGGACATACTAACATTCATTAAAATGAATGAGGCATGGATCAGTGACAATTACAAGGCCCTTCTCACTGATATAAGAGAATGAGTCCAATACATTATTGCCCAAAATTTTTTTAGGACTGCCGTGGAACCACCTCTAGGTCCCATGGCCTACGACAAGTCCTGCTGCTCCAAACAATTTTTAGGACTGCAGTGGAACCACCTCTAGGTCCCATGGCCTATGACAATTCCTGCTGCTACAAACAATTTTTAGGACTGCCGTGGAACCACCTCTAGGTCCCATGGCCTACGACAAGTCCTGCTGCTCCCAAAAAATGATACAGACTGCTGTGAAACCACCTCTAGGTCCCATGGCCTACAACTTCTCCTGCTGCTCCCAAAAAATTATACAGACTGCTGTGAAACCACCTCTAGGTCCCATGGCCTACAACTTCTCCTGCTGCTCCAAACAATTATACAGACTGATGTGAAACCACCTCTAGGTCCCATGGCCTACAACTTTTCCTGCTGCTCCAAACAATTATACAGACTGATGTGAAACCACCTCTAGGTCCCATGGCCTACAACTTCTCCTGCTGCTCCAAACAATTATACAGACTGCTGTGAAACCACCTCTAGGTCCCATGGCCTACAACTTTTCCTGCTGCTCCAAACAATTATACAGACTGATGTGAAACCACCTCTTGGTCCCATGGCCTACAACTTCTCCTGATCCTCCAAAAAAATTATACAGACTGATGTGAAACCACCTCTAGGTCCCATGGCCTACAACTTCTCCTGCTGCTCCCAAAAAAATTATACAGACTGCCGTGAAACCACCTCTAGGTCCCATGGCCTACAACTTCTCCTGCTACTCCCAAACAATTATACAGACTGTTGTGAAACCACCTCTAGGTCCCATGGCCTACAACTTCTCCTGCTGCTCCAAACAATTATACAGACTGCTGTGAAACCACCTCTAGGTCCCATGGCCTACAATTTCTCCTGCTGCTCCCAAAAAATTATAAAGACTGCTGTGAAACCACCTCTAGGTCCCATGGCCTACAACTTCTCCTGCTGTTCTGAACAATTTTTAGGACTACCATGGAACCAGTAGCCAGTGGTGCTCATCAGAGCTAGGATATCCGAGATACTCGGATATCCTAGCTCTTTTTTCACTATTCGAGCTCGAATACCGAGCTCGAATAGTATTATCCGGGCTGTGCTATCCGAGCGCACTCGGATAGTAAGCAGCTATCCGGAGATATCCTAGCTATCCGAGCTCGGATAGCGTCACCAGCTCGGATAGCGTCACGTCTGACGTCACCTCGAGTCCTCACAAGCGAATCAGAGGGCTCCCAGCCCTCTGACTGCAGCCAATCACAGAGGGGGAGCCTGGCCAAGTCCCCCTCTATAAATAGCGGACGCCATCTTGCCTCACTCGTCCTGCTTGCGACTTACTGACTGATTGTACTGAAAGACTGCTCCAGTGCTTTTTGTCTGTGTGCAAGTGCATTTATATTGTTCTAAACCAAGCGTTTTTACACTCCAACACTTGATATTCAACTGTATTGCTTTGTATTGTAGATTGTATTTTAGGCAGTTTAGTTTGTGTGATTAGGGACTAGGGAGGGAGACTGTCACTGCTGCAGCTGCAGCCAGCAGCTAGGCCCTGTGCCTAGGCAAGGCAGCCTGCCCTGCTCTGTGCTCTAGTCTCTAGTTACCTGTGCTCTCACCTGTCCTACTCTACTGTACTACTACTTCTGTGTTAGATAGATTTGTACTATTTTGTAGTTATCAAGGCCCAGCTTTACTGCTATACCTGTCCTGTATCTGCTCTCTGTAATCTAGTCACACTTGTTCTATTATTTAGCTAGATTTTTCTATTGTTTAGTTAGTAGTACTATAGTGTACTCTAGTCTGTGTATAGGGACCGTCCGTCACCGCGTTACCTAGGGTCTTTGTGTGCGCAGTGCACGTCTGCGCTGTCCGCATCCTCTCGTTAGTGCTACACCCTATTGTTTATATCACTTCTATTGTGTATTCGCTGACTATACTGTACTGTAGTCTGTGTATAGGGACACCGTCAATCAGCGTCAGCTAGGGTCTTTGTGTGCGCAGTGCACGTCTGCGCTGTCCGCACCTTCTCGTTAGTGCTACACCCGTCCTATTGTTTATATTACTTGTATTGTGTATTCACTGAATTGTACTGTAGTCTGTGTATAGGGACACCATCAGTCAGCGTCAGCTAGGGTCTTTGTGTGCACAGTGCACGTTTGCGCTGTCCGCACCCTCTCGTTAGTGCTACACCCGTCCTATTGTTTATATTACTTCTATTTTGTATTCGCTGACTATACTGTACTGTAGTCTGTGTATAGGGACACCGTCAGTCAGCGTCAGCTAGGGTCTTTGTGTGCGCAGTGCACGTTTGCGCTGTCCGTACCCTCTCGTTAGTGCTACACCCGTCCTATTTTTTTTCTATTACTTCTATTGTGTATTTGCTGATTTTTACTGTACTGTAGTCTGTGTATAGGGACACCGTCAGTCAGCGTCAGCTAGGGTCTTTGTGTGCGCAGTGCACGTCTGCGCTGTCCGCACCCTCTCGTTAGTGCTACACCCGTCCTATTGTTTATATTACTTGTATTGTGTATTCACTGAATTGTACTGTAGTCTGTGTATAGGGACACCGTCAGTCAGCATCAGCTAGGGTCTTTGTGTGCGCACTGCGCACTCTCTCATTAGCGCTACACCGATCTCTGCTGTAGAGTACACCTGTCCGTCACCTCACACACCCACCACCACTAGTCCCACCCCATTAAAGTACCCCACTTGTCCCACCCGCCTTTACATACATACGTTTTTTTTTTCATTTGTATAATATCAAAAATATACGATGTCTGGCACTGGCAGCCGCGGTTTGGGCAGGGGCAGCAAGGGCAGCAAGGGCATCGCCAAGAGAGGAGGTCGTGGGCGTGGCAGCCGCGCCACCACCACCATGTGCAGTTCTGCATCTGCACCAGTGGCTATTCCGCCATTAGCCACTGGCTGTGGACGCCTTGGCCGCCCAACAGCTGGGAGTCACGCTGCAGAGACACAGCAGCAGCAGCATGTGGTGCAGATGTTCCTCCCACCGCCAGGTCGTAGCCGTCTTATTGAGGAGAGGGACGCAGACTCTGTGGTGGAACTGATGGTGGATGAGCAGGCCACCATTAGCTCTGGAACCGAGTCCTCCACCCCCGCCACCACTCCTGTTCGCAAGAGCAGCAGCAGCCGACCAGCACTGCCTGGGGAGGAGGAGTGCAGTTCTCCAGCCCCAGCGGGCGACACCAGCACCCTGTCACTCAGCACCTTCTAATCCCCAAGCACAGCGGGGTTATGGAGTGCTGTTGCGGCAGAATTGGAGGAGGAAGGAATGCTCATGGGCAGATTGGGGGATGATGCTTTGGACAGTCAGACAGGGGTGACTGTCCATCCGCCCATGCATGCAGAAGGGGAGTTTGTGGGATCCCAGCAGGACATGTTTGCAGAGGGGGAGGATGATGATGACAGGGTAAAGGACAGAGACTGGGTGCCAGGTCCTGGGAGTGGGGATGTCATAAGCTCTGAGGAGGAGGATGCATCTGTGGGCCTTGCTAGAAGGATCAGCATTGCAGGCATGGGCAGGATCACAAGCGGGCGTGGCATGCAGGCCACACAGCATGCTGATCCGGAGACGAGTTCTGCCAGTGCCACCACCAGCCGCACCAAGAACCCCCCCCCCCCCCCCAACCACCACAGGGAGACCAGCAGCAGCAGCACCTTCCAGCCGAAGGGGCAACTTCACCTCCCCAATTTGGAATTTTTTCACCCTGCCATATGTGGAGTGCAAGTATGCCACCTGCAACCAGTGCCGCCAGCAGCTCAGCAGAGGGAAGGAGCCCTCTGCGTTTGGCACCACCTCTCTGGTCAACCATCTTGCAGGGAAACACTTTCATGAGCATGAGGAGTTCATGAAGTTGAAGGAAGCTGGCAGTGGCAGTGGCAGACCCGCCACCACTGCGAAGCTGTCAGCAGCAGCCACCCGCCCTCCTCCACCTTCTCCAGCAGCACCAGCAGGAGTGCGTCAGAAACGCACTGCTCCTCCTCCCTCTGTAACTCCTGCCACCGACACTGAGGCCTGTTCTGGCAGCCAGTCCTCAGTGGCCTCCTCTGCTCCCTCCACTGATTCCCGTGCCAGCAAAAGGCGTCTCCAGACCATGCTCAGCGACACCTTCCAGGGGGTGGTCAGGGTTCTGCCTACCAGCAGTCGTCGCATGCGTCAGCTGAACGGCTTGCTGGCACGGGCCATGTGCTCCCAACTCCTGCCTTATTCCCTTGTGCAGAAGGGGAGCGACATGCGTGCGCTCCTGATGTGTGCAGCCCCCGATTGGCCAATCCCCAGCCGACATTATTTCGCACGCACGGCCATCCCTGCACTTCACCGCTCTGTGATGGGCAATGTCGGGAGAGGGCTGGAGCATGCGGTGGGTCAACGGGTCCACGTCATCATGGACTCGTGGAGCAGCCGGTTTGGAACAGGCCGCTATCTGTCCTTCACCGCGCATTGGGTCAGCTTGGTGGAAGGGGGTGAGGAGGGGGGAGCAGCATCGGGCACTGTCAGAGCAGCAGCAGCAGCAACAACAGCAGCCACCATGCAGGGTCAGCGGAATTGCAGCAGGTTCCTCTGATCCGCTTCCATCCTCCGGCACACCAGCCCAAACCCCCCGCCTCAGCAGCAGCGTGAAGCCCCGCCACTGCCAAGCGCTGCTGGAATTGGTCAGCCTGGGGAAGACCAAACTGATGGCAAACCATGTCCTGGCCAAACTCCGAGAGCAGGAGAGGAATTGGCTGACCCCCAGAGGCCTCAGAGTCGGAGAGGTGGTGTCCGACAATGGGGCAAACCTGGTTGCTGCAATCAGCAGGGAAGACCTGACTCACATCCCCTGCCTGGCGCACGTCCTGAACCTGGTAGTCCAAAAGTTCCTGCGGACCTACCAGGGGATGGACCGACTCTTTGAGGCGGCAAGGAAGGTTGTGCGTCACTTCCGGGACTCGCCTGCAGCCGTAGCGAGCCTGGAAGAGGTGCAGAAGGAGCTGCACCTGCCACAGCACCGGCTCATGATCGATGTTCCAACTCGCTGGAACTCCACCCTGGCGATGTTGGAGCGTCTGGTTGAACAGAGGCAGGCTGTCAGCCAGTACCTTGCACGAGCAACAGTTGCCTCCATCACTGCAACTGGGCGTGCTGCCACCAACCTCCCGTCCATCATCTCCACGGAGGACTGGGGGCACATGCAGCAGGTGTCCTCAGTCCTGGCACCCTTCCTGCAGGCCACCAACATGGTAAGCAGGGACCTTGCAATGGTGTGCGAGTGGGTCCCCTTGGTGTGTGTGCTGGACAGGGCCCTGTATGCACTGCTGGAAGAGGGAGCGGCAGCCTTGGACCAGCAGGAGCTGCAGGTAGCTTCACAGGCCACCTCTGAGGAGGAGGGCTTGGAGTTGGTGGAGGTCCCTGACCTTGCTGCTGATGAGGGGGAGCAGCAGAGCGCAGCTGGACTGGTGCGGGGGTGGAGAGAGGATGAGGTGGAGGAGGCAGAAGAAGAGGAGGACAGCACTGTCGGCTCTGGGGCTGCCAATGATGTGCCAGCAGACGTGACCAGACTCTTCCCAATGGCAGCGCACATGCTGAGGTGCCTGCGCAAGGACCCAAGGGTGATCCAGATGAAGCAGAGGGAGGACATCTGGATCTGCATGATGCTGGACCCACGTCTGAAGGGGAAGCTCAGCCAGTTCCTGCCTGCAGGAGGAGACCGTGCGCAACCAATGAGGGATTTTCAGCTGTCCCTTGTTGAGCGCTTGGAGGAAGCCTTCCCTCAGCCATCCACCCCCCTGTCCAGCCAGCACAGAGGCAGCAGCAGGTGCCTGCATCCACCAGCAGCAAGCGCACGCGCACCACAGACCTGCTGTCTCTGACCAACAAGCTCTACATGAGTGTAGAGCTGCCAAGGACTAGAGAGGAGGTGCCTGCAGCAGCATCCTTCTCCAGTCACAGGCAGCGCTTGACCCGCATGGTGGCTGACTACATGGGGTCCTTCAGCGGGCTTGACAGCGTGGCCCCTGTTGATCCCATGGAGTATTGGGTCAAGCACCTGCCGATCTGGAGTGAGCTTGCGCAGTACGCTGGAAGTGCTCTCCTGCCCCCCTTCCAGCGTACTGTCAGAACGTTGCTTCAGTGCAGCCGGTGGAGTCGTCACTGAGAAGCGATCTCGTCTGTCTCACAAGTCTGTGGACAGACTGATGTTTCTCAAAATTAACCATGCTTGGGTGGAAGGCAAATTCCTGGCCCCTGTTGTCGGCGAAAGGGGGACATGAAGTGGCGCACACACATTACACCTGCTGCTGCTGCTGCTGTATTTCTTCCTGCTGTCTGTGTCTCCACTGCCAGGGAACACATTACAAGGTGCTGGTGCCCATGCGCCACCAGCTATTACGCTCAAAAATAGCTGCCTGCCCTGCATTACTTATTTTGAAAAAAAAATTGTAATTAATTTAGAGGTGTCCGGGTTGAAAACTGTGCTGTCCCAATTGTGTATTGGACACAATGTGGGCTTCACGACCGCTGTCTGGAACCTCATGCTGTTTATTTACGGCCCTGGAACCACCGCTAGGAACCAGGGCCTATTATGTCTCGCTGCCTGCCCTCCTGCCTGCTGCCAGTCTGCCACACACTCAACCTCCTCACGATGCCTGCTGTCTGTTGTATTTCCTCCTGCTGTCTGTGTCTCCACTGCCAGGGAATATGCTGCTTATGCGCCACCAGCTATTACGCTCAAAAATAGCTGCCTCACTGCCTGCATTATTTTGAAAAAAAAATGTTTTAATTATTTTAGAGGTGTCCGGGTTAAAAACTGCGCTGTCCCAATTGTGTATTGGACACAATGTGGGCTTCACGACCGCTGTCTGGAACCTCATGCTGTTTATTTACGTCCCTGGAACCACCGCTAGGAACCAGGGCCTATTATGTCTCGCTGCCTGCCCTCCTGCCTGCTGCCAGTCTGCCACACACTCAACCTCCTCACGCTGCCTGCTGTTGTATTTCCTCCTGCTGTCTGTGTCTCCACTGCCAGGGAACACATTACAAAGTGCTGCTGCCCCTGCGCCACCAGCTATTACGCTCAAAAATAGCTGCATCAATTTGAAAAAAAAAATGAAATTAATTTAGAGGTGTCCGGGTTGAAAACTGTGTTGTCCCAATTGTTCATTGGACACAATGTGGGCTTCATGACCGCTGTCTGGAACCTCATGCTGTTTATTTACGGCCCTGGAACCACCGCTAGGAACCAGGGCCTATTATGTCAGTCACATCACACTGCCTGACACACACTACTCCTCCTCCTGTAGCTGCATTGAGCTTCTGCTGTCTGTGTGCTGCTACCACTGCCAGGGAGAACAGAAGAAGAACTATTTTTTCTGCTGCCACCCACTCTCCTACCAGCTATTAAATTTACCACACTACAACTTGCAACTACTTCCTCCTCCTGCTGATGTCTGTGTTTTACCACCGCCAGGGTACACAGAAAAAGGGGCTGTGGCTTGCAATGTGCCACTACCTATTATGCCATCAACACAAATATAACGATGGTGTTGTTATTAAAATAAAATATTTCCACAAATGAAGTAAAAAAAAATATTACAAAAGAAAGGAAAACCAAGACACATAATATAATGATAGAAAAGAAGAGGAAGAAGAAGAAGATATAGAAGAAGAAGATATAGAAGAAGAAGATGAATAAGATATAGAAGAAGAAGACGAAGAAGATAAAGATATAGAAGACGAAGAAGATAAAGATATAGAAGACGAAGAAGAAGAAGATATAGAAGACGAAGAAGAAGAAGATATAGAAGAAGAAGAAGAAGATATAGAAGAAGAAGAAGAAGAAGAAGATATAGAAGAAGAAGAAGATATAGCATAATAATAATAATAATAATAATAATAATAATAATAATAATAATAATAAGAAGAAGAAGAAGAAGAAGAAGAAGAAGAAGAAGAAGTAGAAGAAGATATAGAAGAAGTAGAAGAAGATATAGAAGAAGTAGAAGAAGATATAGAAGAAGAGGAAGAAGATATAGAAGAAGAAGAAGAAGATATAGAAGAAGAAAAAGATAATTGAAGAAGATACAAGAAGTAGAAGATGAAGAAGATTCGAGTAGAAGAAGATATAGAAGAAGAAGAAAAAAAAGAAGATATAGAAGAAGAAGATATAGAAGAAGAAGATGAAGACGACGTAAATGAAGACTTCCAACAACCATTTTGGACACACCTTCTCATGCAAACACTTTTCATGACGTTAATTTACTATTTTTGATACCTTTTTTTATAACTACTACATCACCACATAATCACTTGATGTTTTTCTTCATAAAAAAGGTGGTTTCATGCATCATTGACCTACAAGTTTTACAGCTATTTAAGGCCATCTCGAATATTTTACTCGAATACAGACTCGGATAGTGACGTCGGATATCCGAGGTTGAATCGGATATTCGATTAACTCGAATATTGAACTTCGAGTGAATTCGGATAGTTTACTATCCGAATTCGACCAAACTCGAATAGGATAATGAGGTATCCGCGCAACACTGCCAGTAGCTCCCATGGCCTACGACAACTCCTGCTGCTCCAAACAACACTTGTAAATGACCGCCGTGGAACACCATGGCTTACGCGACAACTCCTGCAGCTCCAAACCACAATTATAATGACCGCCGTGGAACACCATGGTTTACTTTACACGACAACTCCTGCTGCAAAATTTTTTTTTTAAAAATGAACGGTGGAACAGCCACTAGGTCCCATGGGCTACCATTTAGCATAAACGAGGTTTCAATTGCGACTATTTTAATTTTTCCACCAAAATGTAACGGCGACAGAATTTAGTGCTGGCGGAATCCACCAATTCCGATGGAATTAGGACCTTCCGATCATCCCTACCATCCACCATTCCATCCATCTGGACCATGAAGAGTTGCATGGCACTTATCAGTAAACAAGACTATTAGAAAATTAGTTTTCTTGTGGGCCTGGGCCAACTGCAGCTCTTTCTGCTTGTGGGCTTAGATTTGGGGTGGTTGAATAGAAAATTTAGGCACCGAAATCCTGTGGAGAATCCTGCATTTGGAAGTTCGTGGGGACTCCAGAGAGCCCAGCAGCTTCAAATATTTGTTTGCTGCTTTGTAATGGCATTTTAGCAGCTGGTCTGTTAATCCAGTGCTGGGCAAACTACAGCCCCTATGCAGGCTGCCTGCATGTAATATGCTGGCAACGTCCCAGTGGTGAGTCATGTGATGCCCTGTTGCCATGCATACGACGCTGAAACCGGAGCTGGTGACTTTTAAGTTCCCTGCTTGCTGCCTATTGGCGGCTCTGCAGGGAGGAAGGGAGAAGAAGGCGATAAATTTAAGGAATGTGGCCTGTGCCCCAAAAAGTTTGGCAAGCCCTGTCTCTGCTGGATAGTGTAATGGTTAAGGACTCTGCCTCTGACACAGGAGACCAGGGTTCAAATTTCGGCTCTGCCTGTTCAGTAAGCCAGCACCTATTTAAGTAAGGAGTTTCTTGGGCAAGTCACCTTAACACTGCTACTGCCTATTGAATGCGCTCTAGTGGCTGCCTTGCAAGCACTTTGAGTCCGACAGGAGAAAGGCGCTATACAAATACTGCAATTATTATTAATCTTATTTGTTTGGCAGATCCCTTCCTTATTTTGCTTTTAACTGCACAAACGCATATGTGCTCTGAGTCAGCCACAAATCCTTTAATAGTTTTCATGAAATATAAAGGTTTTCCTACCTTGTCCAAGGCATTTAACTATTTCACACTTTTTGCGGCAGCAGAGAGATCATTTTTCTTTCTCATATTGCTTGAAAATAGTGGTCTGCTTAATAATGTGGAAAACCCTTTTTTTGTCGTTTTTCCTTTAATTGTGCTTGCCTGGCAAACTAGTAATCAGAGGTGTCCGAGATTGATTTCAGTAATTAAAAAAGCCCTGAGATACAATGCCGTTCATGAGCTTAATTGGAAAACAGTAGTGTATATTTGGTACATGTGAACAATTTTGCATGATGGAACTGTGTGTGTATTGATAGATAGATAGATAGATAGATAGATAGATAGATAGATAGATAGATAGATAGATAGATAGATAGATAGATTATGCACACGCAAAGCGGGACACAACATGTGTGTGGTCAAGTTGTTGAAATCATGTGGTGCATTTTCAACTACAATTATTTTGTGTAAGCATTTTTTTTAGTTGTCCCTTGTAGGAAAATGTAGTTATATTAAGCCTGTGTTTTGCTTCACACACTCCTGCAATACTGCATAGCCTGACAAGTGACACCACCGTTTGTTATTTCAGATTTGTGGCTTAAGCTTAATACACTCGTTGAATTAGCACGGTAGCGTAGTGGTTAGCGCTCTCTCCCAGCCAGGTCAACATCTGCAAGGAGTGTGTATGTTCTCCCCGTGTCTGCATGGGTTTCCTCCCACATCCCAAAAACATACAGATAGGTTAATTGGCTCCCCCCTAAATTGCCCCTAGACTGCAACACATACACTACACAATATAGACATACAACTATGGTAGGCATTATATTGTGAGCTCCTCTGAGAGACAGTTAGTGACAAGCATATATATACTCTGTACAGCGCTGCGGAAGGTGTCGGCGCTCTATAAAATACAAAATAAAAATAATGATTGGCTAATCACTGACCAATTTTAGCATCTCCATATTGTATACGGGTTTACCTACACAATTTGTTTTATATTATTCAAAATCTGTTGACCCTCATAATCAGGGCCGGATTTACCATAAGGCACACTAGGCACGTGCCTAGGGGCACCTGATTGGGCAAAGGCGGGGTTAAATCATGTCCCTTTAAAGTAAAAAATCTAAAAACACCAAACTAATGCCATCGCTGCCCGCCTCCTTCTCCTTGCATCATGATCCGGAGCCCGCGGCCACAGGTATAGTAAGGGGCGGGCGACTAGTGACACACACACGCACGCACAGTCCTTACGTCCTGCTCTCCTCACTCATTGGGTGCCGTATTCATGCCTGCATGCAGCGCTGAAACTTGTGAGTGAACAGCAGCTGCGTGCATACTAGGCGGCGAGGGGCGGCGTGATTGTTCGTCTCTGCTGCCCGCTGGAGTCCTG